>NC_081531.1:22682202-22757647 GCF_030273125.1 Centropristis striata | reverse complement strand
CTGCTGGTGGCCAAAACAGCCTTATTTCGGCGAGAGAAGAACAATTTCAGCCAATCTTGATACTAATGATGATGAATCAATAAATCACTACAGGCATTGAATATGAGTAAAAATGCATGTTTGTTGCTGAGAATGAGTTGAAATCACAAGAAAAGAGTGAAAATGATATTTGGGTCTTACAGTGTTAAAACATGACTGCTGGTGGCAAAAACAGCCTTATTTCGGCGAGAGAAGAACAATTTCAGCCAATCTTGATACTAATGATGATGAATCAATAAATCACTACAGGCATTGAATATGAGTAAAAATGCATGTTTCCTGCTGAGAATGAGTTGAAATCACAAGAAAAGAGTGAAAATGATATTTGGGTCTTACAGTGTTAAAACATGACTGCTGGTGGCAAAAACAGCCTTATTTCGGCAAGAGAAGAACAATTTCAGCCAATCTTGATACTAATGATGATGAATCAATAAATCACTACAGGGATTGAATATGAGTAAAAATGCATGTTTCCTGCTGAGAATGAGTTGAAATCACAAGAAAAGAGTGAAAATGATATTTGGGTCTTACAGTGTTAAAACATGACTGCTGGTGGCAAAAACAGCCTTATTTCGGCGAGAGAAGAACAATTTCAGCCAATCTTGATACTAATGATGAATCAATAAATCACTACAGGGTTTGAATATGAGTAAAAATGCATGTTTCCTGAAAATCACAAGAAAAGAGTGAAAATGATATTTGGGTCTTACAGTGTTAAAACATGACTGCTGGTGGCCAAAACAGCCTTATTTCGGCGAGAGAAGAACAATTTTTCTTCAGCCAATCTTGATACTAATGATGATGAATCAATAAATCACTACAGGCATTGAATATGAGTAAAAATGCATGTTTGTTGCTGAGAATGAGTTGAAATCACAAGAAAAGAGTGAAAATGATATTTGGGTCTTACAGTGTTAAAACATGACTGCTGGTGGCAAAAACAGCCTTATTTCGGCAAGAGAAGAACAATTTCAGCCAATCTTGATACTAATGATGATGAATCAATAAATCACTACAGGGATTGAATATGAGTAAAAATGCATGTTTCCTGCTGAGAATGAGTTGAAATCACAAGAAAAGAGTGAAAATGATATTTGGGTCTTACAGTGTTTAAAACATGACTGCTGGTGGCAAAAACAGCCTTATTTCGGCGAGAGAAGAACAATTTCAGCCAATCTTGATACTAATGATGAATCAATAAATCACTACAGGGTTTGAATATGAGTAAAAAATGCATGTTTCCTGCTGAGAATGAGTTGAAATCACAAGAAAAGAGTGAAAATGATATTTGGGTCTTACAGTGTTAAAACATGACTGCTCGTGGCAAAAACAGCCTTATTTCGGCAAGAGAAGAACAATTTCAGCCAATCTTGATACTAATGATGATGAATCAATAAATCACTACAGGGATTGAATATGAGTAAAAATGCATGTTTCCTGCTGAGAATGAGTTGAAATCACAAGAAAAGAGTGAAAATGATATTTGGGTCTTACAGTGTTAAAACATGACTGCTGGTGGCAAAAACAGCCTTATTTCGGCGAGAGAAGAACAATTTCAGCCAATCTTGATACTAATGATGATGAATCAATAAATCACTACAGGCATTGAATATGAGTAAAAATGCATGTTTGTTGCTGAGAATGAGTTGAAATCACAAGAAAAGAGTGAAAATGATATTTGGGTCTTACAGTGTTAAAACATGACTGCTGGTGGCAAAAACAGCCTTATTTCGGCGAGAGAAGAACAATTTCAGCCAATCTTGATACTAATGATGATGAATCAATAAATCACTACAGGCATTGAATATGAGTAAAAATGCATGTTTGTTGCTGAGAATGAGTTGAAATCACAAGAAAAGAGTGAAAATGATATTTGGGTCTTACAGTGTTAAAACATGACTGCTGGTGGCAAACACAGCCTTATTTCGGCAAGAGAAGAACAATTTCAGCCAATCTTGATACTAATGATGATGAATCAATAAATCACTACAGGGATTGAATATGAGTAAAAATGCATGTTTCCTGCTGAGAATGAGTTGAAATCACAAGAAAAGAGTGAAAATGATATTTGGGTCTCACAGTGTTAAAACATGACTGCTGGTGGCAAAAACAGCCTTATTTCGGCGAGAGAAGAACAATTTCAGCCAATCTTGATACTAATGATGATGAATCAATAAATCACTACAGGGATTGAATATGAGTAAAAATGCATGTTTCCTGCTGAGAATGAGTTGAAATCACAAGAAAAGAGTGAAAATGATATTTGGGTCTTACAGTGTTAAAACATGACTGCTGGTGGCCAAAACAGCCTTATTTCGGCGAGAGAGAAGAACAATTTCAGCCAATCTTGATACTAATGATGATGAATCAATAAATCACTACAGGCATTGAATATGAGTAAAAATGCATGTTTGTTGCTGAGAATGAGTTGAAATCACAAGAAAAGAGTGAAAATGATATTTGGGTCTTACAGTGTTAAAACATGACTGCTGGTGGCAAAAACAGCCTTATTTCGGCGAGAGAAGAACAATTTCAGCCAATCTTGATACTAATGATGATGAATCAATAAATCACTACAGGGATTGAATATGAGTAAAAATGCATGTTTCCTGCTGAGAATGAGTTGAAATCACAAGAAAAGAGTGAAAATGATATTTGGGTCTTACAGTGTTAAAACATGACTGCTGGTGGCCAAAACAGCCTTATTTCGGCGAGAGAAGAACAATTTCAGCCAATCTTGATACTAATGATGATGAATCAATAAATCACTACAGGCATTGAATATGAGTAAAAATGCATGTTTGTTGCTGAGAATGAGTTGAAATCACAAGAAAAGAGTGAAAATGATATTTGGGTCTTACAGTGTTAAAACATGACTGCTGGTGGGCAAAAACAGCCTTATTTCGGCGAGAGAAGAACAATTTCAGCCAATCTTGATACTAATGATGATGAATCAATAAATCACTACAGGCATTGAATATGAGTAAAAAATGCATGTTTCCTGCTGAGAATGAGTTGAAATCACAAGAAAAGAGTGAAAATGATATTTGGGGTCTTACAGTGTTAAAACATGACTGCTGGGTGGCAAAAACAGCCTTATTTCGGCAAGAGAAGAACAATTTCAGCCAATCTTGATACTAATGATGATGAATCAATAAATCACTACAGGGATTGAATATGAGTAAAAATGCATGTTTCCTGCTGAGAATGAGTTGAAATCACAAGAAAAGAGTGAAAATGATATTTGGGTCTTACAGTGTTAAAACATGACTGCTGGTGGCAAAAACAGCCTTATTTCGGCGAGAGAAGAACAATTTCAGCCAATCTTGATACTAATGATGAATCAATAAATCACTACAGGGTTTGAATATGAGTAAAAATGCATGTTTCCTGCTGAGAATGAGTTGAAATCACAAGAAAAGAGTGAAAATGATATTTGGGTCTTACAGTGTTAAAACATGACTGCTGGTGGCCAAAACAGCCTTATTTCGGCGAGAGAAGAACAATTTCAGCCAATCTTGATACTAATGATGATGAATCAATAAATCACTACAGGCATTGAATATGAGTAAAAATGCATGTTTGTTGCTGAGAATGAGTTGAAATCACAAGAAAAGAGTGAAAATGATATTTGGGTCTTACAGTGTTAAAACATGACTGCTGGTGGCAAAAACAGCCTTATTTCGGCAAGAGAAGAACAATTTCAGCCAATCTTGATACTAATGATGATGAATCAATAAATCACTACAGGGATTGAATATGAGTAAAAATGCATGTTTCCTGCTGAGAATGAGTTGAAATCACAAGAAAAGAGTGAAAATGATATTTGGGTCTTACAGTGTTAAAACATGACTGCTGGTGGCAAAAACAGCCTTATTTCGGCGAGAGAAGAACAATTTCAGCCAATCTTGATACTAATGATGAATCAATAAATCACTACAGGGTTTGAATATGAGTAAAAATGCATGTTTCCTGCTGAGAATGAGTTGAAATCACAAGAAAAGAGTGAAAATGATATTTGGGTCTTACAGTGTTAAAACATGACTGCTGGTGGCCAAAACAGCCTTATTTCGGCGAGAGAAGAACAATTTCAGCCAATCTTGATACTAATGATGATGAATCAATAAATCACTACAGGCATTGAATATGAGTAAAAATGCATGTTTGTTGCTGAGAATGAGTTGAAATCACAAGAAAAGAGTGAAAATGATATTTGGGTCTTACAGTGTTAAAACATGACTGCTGGTGGCAAAAACAGCCTTATTTCGGCGAGAGAAGAACAATTTCAGCCAATCTTGATACTAATGATGATGAATCAATAAATCACTACAGGCATTGAATATGAGTAAAAATGCATGTTTCCTGCTGAGAATGAGTTGAAATCACAAGAAAAGAGTGAAAATGATATTTGGGTCTTACAGTGTTAAAACATGACTGCTGGTGGCAAAAACAGCCTTATTTCGGCAAGAGAAGAACAATTTCAGCCAATCTTGATACTAATGATGATGAATCAATAAATCACTACAGGGATTGAATATGAGTAAAAATGCATGTTTCCTGCTGAGAATGAGTTGAAATCACAAGAAAAGAGTGAAAATGATATTTGGGTCTTACAGTGTTAAAACATGACTGCTGGTGGCAAAAACAGCCTTATTTCGGCGAGAGAAGAACAATTTCAGCCAATCTTGATACTAATGATGAATCAATAAATCACTACAGGGTTTGAATATGAGTAAAAATGCATGTTTCCTGCTGAGAATGAGTTGAAATCACAAGAAAAGAGTGAAAATGATATTTGGGTCTTACAGTGTTAAAACATGACTGCTGGTGGCCAAAACAGCCTTATTTCGGCGAGAGAAGAACAATTTCAGCCAATCTTGATACTAATGATGATGAATCAATAAATCACTACAGGCATTGAATATGAGTAAAAATGCATGTTTGTTGCTGAGAATGAGTTGAAATCACAAGAAAAGAGTGAAAATGATATTTGGGTCTTACAGTGTTAAAACATGACTGCTGGTGGCAAAAAACAGCCTTATTTCGGCAAGAGAAGAACAATTTCAGCCAATCTTGATACTAATGATGATGAATCAATAAATCACTACAGGGATTGAATATGAGTAAAAATGCATGTTTCCTGCTGAGAATGAGTTGAAATCACAAGAAAAGAGTGAAAATGATATTTGGGTCTTACAGTGTTAAAACATGACTGCTGGTGGCCAAAACAGCTTTATTTCGGCGAGAGAACAATTTCAGCCAATCTTGATACTAATGATGATGAATCAATAAATCACTACAGGCATTGAATACGAGTAAAAATGCATGTTTCCTGCTGAAAATGAGCTGAATTCACAAGAAAAGAGTGAAAATGATATTTGGATCTTACAGTGTTAAAACATGACTGCTGGTGGGCAAAAAACAGCCTTATTTCGGCGAGAGAAGAACAATTTCAGCCAATCTTGATACTAATGATGATGAATCAATAAATCACTACAGGCATTGAATATGAGTAAAAATGCATGTTTGTTGCTGAGAATGAGTTGAAATCACAAGAAAAGAGTGAAAATGATATTTGGGTCTTACAGTGTTAAAACATGACTGCTGGTGGCAAAAACAGCCTTATTTCGGCAAGAGAAGAACAATTTCAGCCAGTCTTGATACTAATGATGATGAATCAATAAATCACTACAGGGATTGAATATGAGTAAAAATGCATGTTTCCTGCTGAGAATGAGCTGAATTCACAAGAAAAGAGTGAAAATGATATTTGGGTCTTACAGTGTTAAAACATGACTGCTGGTGGCAAAAACAGCCTTATTTCGGCGAGAGAAGAACAATTTCAGCCAATCTTGATACTAATGATGATGAATCAATAAATCACTACAGGCATTGAATATGAGTAAAAATGCATGTTTGTTGCTGAGAATGAGTTGAAATCACAAGAAAAGAGTGAAAATGATATTTGGGTCTTACAGTGTTAAAACATGACTGCTGGTGGCAAAAACAGCCTTATTTCGGCAAGAGAAGAACAATTTCAGCCAATCTTGATACTAATGATGATGAATCAATAAATCACTACAGGGATTGAATATGAGTAAAAATGCATGTTTCCTGCTGAGAATGAGCTGAATTCACAAGAAAAGAGTGAAAATGATATTTGGATCTTACAGTGTTAAAACATGACTGCTGGTGGCAAAAACAGCCTTATTTCGGCGAGAGAAGAACAATTTCAGCCAATCTTGATACTAATGATGATGAATCAATAAATCACTCACTACAGGCATTGAATATGAGTAGAAATGCATGTTTGTTGCTGAGAATGAGTTGAAATCACAAGAAAAGAGTGAAAATGATATTTGGGTCTTACAGTGTTAAAACATGACTGCTGGTGGCAAAAACAGCCTTATTTCGGCAAGAGAAGAACAATTTCAGCCAATCTTGATACTAATGATGATGAATCAATAAATCACTACAGGCATTGAATATGAGTAAAAATGCATGTTTCCTGCTGAGAATGAGTTGAAATCACAAGAAAAGAGTGAAAATGATATTTGGGTCTTACAGTGTTAAAACATGACTGCTGGTGGCAAAAACAGCCTTATTTCGGCGAGAGAAGAACAATTTCAGCCAATCTTGATACTAATGATGATGAATCAATAAATCACTACAGGGATTGAATATGAGTAAAAATGCATGTTTCCTGCTGAGAATGAGTTGAAATCACAAGAAAAGAGTGAAAATGATATTTGGGTCTTACAGTGTTAAAACATGACTGCTGGTGGCAAAAACAGCCTTATTTCGGCAAGAGAAGAACAATTTCAGCCAATCTTGATACTAATGATGATGAATCAATAAATCACTACAGGGATTGAATATGAGTAAAAATGCATGTTTCCTGCTGAGAATGAGTTGAAATCACAAGAAAAGAGTGAAAATGATATTTGGGTCTTACAGTGTTAAAACATGACTGCTGGTGGCCAAAACAGCGTTATTTCGGCGAGAGAAGAACAATTTCAGCCAATCTTGATACGAATGATGATAAATCAATAAATCACTACAGGCATTGAATACGAGTAAAAATGCATGTTTCCTGCTGAAAATGAGCTGAATTCACAAGAAAAGAGTGAAAATGATATTTGGATCTTACAGTGTTAAAACATGATTGCTGTTGGCCAAAACAGCCTTATTTCGGCGAGAGAAGAACAATTTCAGCCAATCTTGATACTAATGATGATGAATCAATAAATCACTACAGGCATTGAATATGAGTAAAAATGCATGTTTGTTGCTGAGAATGAGTTGAAATCACAAGAAAAGAGTGAAAATGATATTTGGGTCTTACAGTGTTAAAACATGACTGCTGGTGGCAAAAACAGCCTTATTTCGGCAAGAGAAGAACAATTTCAGCCAATCTTGATACTAATGATGATGAATCAATAAATCACTACAGGGGTTGAATATGAGTAAAAATGCATGTTTCCTGCTGAGAATGAGTTGAAATCACAATAAAAGAGTGAAAATGATATTTGGGTCTTACAGTGTTAAAACATGACTGCTGGTGGCAAAAACAGCCTTATTTCGGCGAGAGAAGAACAATTTCAGCCAATCTTGATACTAATGATGATGAATCAATAAATCACTACAGGGATTGAATATGAGTAAAAATGCATGTTTCCTGCTGAGAATGAGCTGAATTCACAAGAAAAGAGTGAAAATGATATTTGGATCTTACAGTGTTAAAACATGACTGCTGGTGGCAAAAACAGCCTTATTTCGGCGAGAGAAGAACAATTTCAGCCAATCTTGATAGTAATGATGATGAATCAATAAATCACTACAGGCATTGAATACGATTAAAAATGCATGTTTCCTGCTGAAAATGAGCTGAATTCACAAGAAAAGAGTGAAAATGATATTTTGATCTTACACTGTTAAAACATGATTGCTGTTGGCCAAAACAGCCTTATTTCGGCGAGAGAAGAACAATTTCAGCCAATCTTGATACTAATGATGATGAATCAATAAATCACTACAGGCATTGAATATGAGTAAAAATGCATGTTTGTTGCTGAGAATGAGTTGAAATCACAAGAAAAGAGTGAAAATGATATTTGGGTCTTACAGTGTTAAAACATGACTGCTGGTGGCAAAAACAGCCTTATTTCGGCAAGAGAAGAACAATTTCAGCCAATCTTGATACTAATGATGATGAATCAATAAATCACTACAGGGATTGAATATGAGTAAAAATGCATGTTTCCTGCTGAGAATGAGTTGAAATCACAAGAAAAGAGTGAAAATGATATTTGGGTCTTACAGTGTTAAAACATGACTGCTGGTGGCAAAAACAGCCTTATTTCGGCGAGAGAAGAACAATTTCAGCCAATCTTGATACTAATGATGATGAATCAATAAATCACTACAGGGATTGAATATGAGTAAAAATGCATGTTTCCTGCTGAGAATGAGTTGAAATTACAAGAAAAGAGTGAAAATGATATTTGGGTCTTACAGTGTTAAAACATGACTGCTGGTGGCCAAAACAGCCTTATTTCGGCGAGAGAAGAACAATTTCAGCCAATCTTCATACTAATGATGATGAATTAATAAATCACTACAGGCATTGAATATGAGTAAAAATGCATGTTTGTTGCTGAGAATGAGTTGAAATCACAAGAAAAGAGTGAAAATGATATTTGGGTCTTACAGTGTTAAAACATGACTGCTGGTGGCAAAAACAGCCTTATTTCGGCAAGAGAAGAACAATTTCAGCCAATCTTGATACTAATGATGATGAATCAATAAATCACTACAGGGATTGAATATGAGTAAAAATGCATGTTTCCTGCTGAGAATGAGTTGAAATCACAAGAAAAGAGTGAAAATGATATTTGGGTCTTACAGTGTTAAAACATGACTGCTGGTGGCCAAAACAGCGTTATTTCGGCGAGAGAAGAACAATTTCAGCCAATCTTGATACTAATGATGATAAATCAATAAATCACTACAGGCATTGGATACGAGTAAAAATGCATGTTTCCTCCTGAAAATGAGCTGAATTCACAAGAAAAGAGTGAAAATGATATTTGGATCTTACAGTGTTAAAACATGATTGCTGTTGGCCAAAACAGCCTTTTTTCGGCGAGAGAAGAACAATTTCAGCCAATCTTGATACTAATGATGATGAATCAATAAATCACTACAGGCATTGAATATGAGTAAAAATGCATGTTTGTTGCTGAGAATGAGTTGAAATCACAAGAAAAGAGTGAAAATGATATTTGGGTCTTACAGTGTTAAAACATGACTGCTGGTGGCAAAAACAGCCTTATTTCGGCAAGAGAAGAACAATTTCAGCCAATCTTGATACTAATGATGATGAATCAATAAATCACTACAGGGATTGAATATGAGTAAAAATGCATGTTTCCTGCTGAGAATGAGTTGAAATCACAAGAAAAGAGTGAAAATGATATTTGGGTCTTACAGTGTTAAAACATGACTGCTGGTGGCAAAAACAGCCTTATTTCGGCGAGAGAAGAACAATTTCAGCCAATCTTGATACTAATGATGATGAATCAATAAATCACTACAGGCATTGAATATGAGTAAAAATGCATGTTTGTTGCTGAGAATGAGTTGAAATCACAAGAAAAGAGTGAAAATGATATTTGGGTCTTACAGTGTTAAAACATGACTGCTGGTGGCAAAATCAGCCTTATTTCGGCAAGAGAAGAACAATTTCAGCCAATCTTGATACTAATGATGATGAATCAATAAATCACTACAGGGATTGAATATGAGTAAAAATGCATGTTTCCTGCTGAGAATGAGTTGAAATCACAAGAAAAGAGTGAAAATGATATTTGGGTCTTACAGTGTTAAAACATGACTGCTGGTGGCAAAAACAGCCTTATTTCGGCGAGAGAAGAACAATTTCAGCCAATCTTGATACTAATGATGATGAATCAATAAATCACTACAGGCATTGAATATGAGTAAAAATATATGTTTGTTGCTGAGAATGAGTTGAAATCACAAGAAAAGAGTGAAAATGATATTTGGGTCTTACAGTGTTAAAACATGACTGCTGGTGGCAAAAACAGCCTTATTTCGGCGAGAGAAGAACAATTTCAGCCAATCTTGATACTAATGATGATGAATCAATAAATCACTACAGGCATTGAATATGAGTAAAAATGCATGTTTGTTGCTGAGAATGAGTTGAAATCACAAGAAAAGAGTGAAAATGATATTTGGGTCTTACAGTGTTAAAACATGACTGCTGGTGGCCAAAACAGCCTTATTTCGGCGAGAGAAGAACAATTTCAGCCAATCCTTGATACTAATGATGATGAATCAATAAATCACTACAGGCATTGAATATGAGTAAAAATGCATGTTTCCTGCTGAAAATGAGCTGAAATCACAAGAAAAAAGTCAAAATGATATTTGGGTCTTACAGTGTTAAAACATGACTGCTGGTGGCCAAAACAGCCTTATTTCGGCGAGAGAAGAACGATTTCAGCCAATGTTGATACTAATGATGATGAATCAATAAATCACTACAGGGATTGAATATGAGTCAGAATGCATGTTTCCTGCTGAGAATGAGTTGAAATCACAAGAAAAGAGTGAAAATGATATTTGGGTCTTACAGTGTTAAAACATGACTGCTGGTGGCCAAAACAGCCTTATTTCGGCGAGAGAAGAACAGTTTCAGCCAATCCTTGATAATAATGATGATGAATCAATAAATCACTACAGGGATTGAATATGAGTCAAAATGCATGTTTCCTGCTGAGAATGAGTTGAAATCACAAGAAAAGAGTGAAAATGATATTTGGATTTTACAGTGTTAAAACATGACTGCTGGTGGCCAAAACAGCCTTATTTTGGCGAGAGAAGAACAATTTCAGCCAATCTTGATACTAATGATGATGAATCAATAAATCACTACAGGCATTGAATACGAGTAAAAATGCATGTTTCCTGCTGAAAATGAGCTGAAATCACAAGAAAAGAGTGAAAATGATATTTGGATCTTACAGTGTTAAAACATGACTGCTGGTGGCCAAAACAGCCTTATTTCGGCGAGAGAAGAACAATTTCAGCCAATCTTGATACTAATGATGATGAATCAATAAATCACTACAGGCATTGAATATGAGTAAAAATGCATGTTTGTTGCTGAGAATGAGTTGAAATCACAAGAAAAGAGTGAAAATGATATTTGGGTCTTACAGTGTTAAAACATGACTGCTGGTGGCAAAAACAGCCTTATTTCGGCAAGAGAAGAACAATTTCAGCCAATCTTGATACTAATGATGATGAATCAATAAATCACTACAGGGATTGAATATGAGTAAAAATGCATGTTTCCTGCTGAGAATGAGTTGAAATCACAAGAAAAGAGTGAAAATGATATTTGGGTCTTACAGTGTTAAAACATGACTGCTGGTGGCCAAAACAGCTTTATTTCGGCGAGAGAACAATTTCAGCCAATCTTGATACTAATGATGATGAATCAATAAATCACTACAGGCATTGAATACGAGTAAAAATGCATGTTTCCTGCTGAAAATGAGCTGAATTCACAAGAAAAGAGTGAAAATGATATTTGGATCTTACAGTGTTAAAACATGACTGCTGGTGGCAAAAACAGCCTTATTTCGGCGAGAGAAGAACAATTTCAGCCAATCTTGATACTAATGATGATGAATCAATAAATCACTACAGGGATTGAATATGAGTCAAAATGCATGTTTCCTGCTGAGAATGAGTTGAAATCACAAGAAAAGAGTGAAAATGATATTTGGGTCTTACAGTGTTAAAACATGAGTGCTGCTGGCCAAAACAGCCTTATTTCGGCGAGAGAAGAACAATTTCAGCCAATCCTTGATACTAATGATGATGAATCAATAAATCACTACAGGGATGGAATAGGGGTCAAAATGCATGTTTCCTGCTGAGAATGAGTTGAAATCACAAGAAAAGAGTGAAAATGATATTTGGGTCTTACAGTGTTAAAACATGACTGCTGGTGGCCAAAACAGCCTTATTTCAGCGAGAGAACAATTTCAGCCAATCTTGACACTAATGATGATGAATCAATAAATCACTACAGGGATTGAATATGAGTCAAAATGCATGTTTCCTGCTGAGAATGAGTTGAAATCACAAGAAAAGAGTGAAAATGATATTTGGGTCTTACAGTGTTAAAACATGACTGCTGGTGGCCAAAAAAGCCTTATTTCGGCGAGAGAAGAACAATTTCAGCCAATCCTTGATACTAATGATGATGAATCAATAAATCACTACAGGGATTGAATATCAGTCAAAATGCATGTTTCCTGCTTGAAATGAGTTGAAATCACAAGAAAAGAGTGAAAATGATATTTGGATTTTACAGTGTTAAAACATGACTGCTGGTGGCCAAAACAGCCTTATTTCGGCGAGAGAAGAACAATTTCAGCCAATCTTGATACTAATGATGATGAATCAATAAATCACTACAGGGATTGAATATGAGTAAAAAATGCATGTTTCCTGCTGAAAATGAGCTGAAATCACAAGAAAAGAGTTAAAATGATATTTGGATCTTACAGTGTTAAAACATGACTGCTGGTGGCCAAAACAGCCTTATTTCAGCGAGAGAAGAACAATTTCAGCCAATCTTGATACTAATGATGATGAATCAATAAATCACTACAGGGATTGAATATGAGTCAAAATGCATGTTTCCTGCTGAGAATGAGTTGAAATCACAAGAAAAGAGTGAAAATGATATTTGGGTCTTACAGTGTTAAAACATGACTGCTGGTGGCCAAAACAGCCTTATTTTGGCGAGAGAAGAACAATTTCAGCCAATCTGACACTAATGATGATGAATCAATAAATCACTACAGGGATGGAATATGAGTCAAAAAACATGTTTTCTGCTTAAAATGAGTTGAAATCACAAGAAAAGAGTCAAAATGATATATGGGTCTTAGAGTGTTAAAACATGACTGCTGGTGGCCAAAAAAGCCTTATTTCGGCGAGAGAAGAACAATTTAAGCCAATCATTGATACTAATGATGATGAATCAATAAATCACTACAGGGATTGAATAGGAGTCAAAATCCATGTTTCCTGCTTAAAATGAGTTGAAATCACAAGAAAAGAGTCAAAATGATATTTGGGTCTTAAGATAAACAAACTGAGCAACAAATTGTACAAAAATACCAGATGTAGCAAAAAATATTTGCTGGTTCCACTGGTGGATGTATCATTGTTGCATGAAAACTTCATATCAATAGATGTATGAATGTTGTGTTATATGGAAAAAAAATTTTTTTGTATATTTGAGGAAAATGTTAAAAGGAAAGTCAAAGTTTTAATTGGTTTAAAATGTTTTTGTTAGTTCAAGAAAACAAACTGCTTCACAGACTTCCATCTATTTAGACAGAGCATGTCCTAAACAGTTAAATTGAATTTAGGAGTGCTGATAACTTTTTTAGGTGACAGTGACAGGACCGATACTGGACATATTCAGATACAGCTTTGTTGTAGTTTAATCTATTTTTTTTTCTTTCTATCCCTGGATAATGACAATCTTCATCTTAATTATTGCTAGAGCTCAGCAAGCCGCAGCCACCAGAGGAGCTGATGGATCTACTGGTCCTCCTGTATGAGTTTCAGAACCCCAGACTGACTGCAGAGGTTCTGGCCTCGATCAGAACCATCCGCCTCAAAGACATTCGTATGACGCCACTCAAATGCTCTGTACTGCGTTCTGTGCTCTCGTGCACTTCTGCAAGGTGAAGTATGTACTGTGCTCTAACTGCCACCTGTTCAGTCTGTAAGGTTTACTTGGTTTGTTTTGCTTGTCAATGTATTTTAAGTGAAATTGTAAGCTTGGCCATATTTACTGCTGGAAAATCTCAAGCAGCCATGACTGAGCCCTGGTTGATAATAATAATACAAATAAATGTTCACTTATCCAATATAATCAAGTTTTACTGTATACCTATCACAACAACTAAATGTCATTTCTGAAATGTAATGACACATTGTCAATCTATAGCATTGCAATATTTTGCATGACAATATAAATAATGGATAGATTCATGGGTACCTGGTAATGATATTTTACTATATAAATTATTAATATTGCAAATACAAATGAGGCTTTCAGGCTGGAGAACAATAGATTAAATGTTTTTTTAGTCTTAGCTTTCAGATGGTGTACAACACTTCTATTTTATGGCATCTACTGCTGACTGCTATCCCCTCCTAAAGATACCCTGTCCCCTAACTGAAACTATAGAGTAGAGTAGGGGAAACGAGGAAAGGAAACGAGGAAAGGAAACGAGGAAATAAGGAAAGGAAACGAGGAAAGGAAACGAGGAAATAAGGAAAGGAAACGAGGAAAGGAAACAAGGGAATAATAAAAGGAAACGAGGAAAGGAAACAAGGAAACGAGGAAAGGAAATGAGGAAATAAGGAAAGGAAACGAGGAAATAAGGAAGGGAAACAAGGAAAGGAAACAAGGAAATAAGGAAAGGAAAAGAGGCAAGGAAATAAGGAAAGGAAACGAGGAAAGGAAACAAGGAAACGAGGAAAGGAAACAAGGAAACGAGGAAAGGAAACAAGGAAAGGAAATAAGGAAACGAGGAAAGGAAATGAGGAAATAAGGAAAGGAAACGAGGAAAGGAAACAAGGAAACGAGGAAAGGAAACGAGGAAAGGAAACGAGGAAATAAGGAAAGGAAACGAGGAAAAAAGGAAAGGAAACAAAGAGAGGAAACGAGGAAAGGAAAGGAGAGGAGAGTAAACAAGGAGAGGAGGAGGAGTAGTGCATAAAAATATCTTAAGTGTTTTTCGTACTGTCCTAGAGTAGGGTAGAGGAGAGGAAACAAGGAGAGGAGAAGAAAAGAAGGAGAGGAGGAGAGAAAGTGCATAGAAAATGTCTTAAGTGTCTTAAATGTTTGTGGAGGTGTAATACTCTGTTGAAAATAAATTTGGCACACCCAGTATTGCTGGTGCACACCCAATGTCTTTTTTCTGGATACGCCAGTGCTTTACACACAAGCTATATTGAAGTTTTTGACGGGAGAACAGGCTGTTAAAATAATGTTTCGCTGCGGCCCCAAGTCCACAGCAGTACACATTGCTCTCTTCAAAGCCACCAGACTCCTTTGACAAAAAAAAGCAATTTTAAATCGCAGGTGTACTGCACAGCATTACAGAACATATGACACACCCTCTGAACGGCCACAAATGGTTAGGTTTATGCCCCAAAATTACTTAGTGAAGCTTTGGAAAGAGACTACTTGGATAGGGTTAGGCCCAAAAAAGTGGAAAACTGGAAGTTGTTTGTTCCGAGGATTGTACAGCCAAAACCTAAACTGACAGGCACACACCCCACTGACAGCCCACTAACAACACACTATTGTACCCTTGCAAATGGCCAGGACACACCTTTCAGAGCCCACAGAGAGAGAGTGCGTGGCAGAGAGGGGACACACAGAGACAGCCATACTGAGCACACAGGAGCAACATACATGTAACATGTAGATTCAAGGTGGTCCATATGGACAGAATCCTCTCCCACAATATAAATAAATTCATGCTGTGATACTTATATACTGTGACATGGTGCCAGGAATCAGTCCTGCTCACTGCAACACTGCCTCTAATAAAGAGTAATTCAGCACTAGTTTGATCAATGATATGTACAGCTTAAGTTCAGTAGGTACAGCGGGTCACAGTTTTGCTGCTTCATTACATAGACTGTATAAATAATGGACACAGTCACCGTGACATCGTGACATATCGTGAGAATTTCACTATATTGCACATTCATCAGCTGCCATTTTGGATTTGTGTTATTTTGGATTTTTATTGCCTCAGCCTGTCATTAACCCAAGCCCCCAGGAAGAGCGTCTGGCGTTGATGTCAATTTGACATAGCAGCTAAACAGTGGAATTACAATTCCGGGTTGCATCACGTGATGCCACTGGGCCAAGAAAGAGTTTTTCCCTGTAGACTTACATTAGGGAAGAAACGTCTGTCACTCAGCGGATAATCCTTTCATCAACTACCAAGTACGAACACTTAAATATGTAATTTTTTAAATCATTAAGTTTTAAAAGTTCTAAATCTAATTTTAAGTCTAATTCTAATCAAGAATTATTTTCTTTATATCATGAATGTGCATCAGAGTGTGGCCGTCGCTTTGTGTGCTCCTATAGTTCTGCCAAATATTTGCCGGCTTCCTGTTAGCTATAATAATGGATTTAAAGTAAAAAGAAAGTAGCTATTGGCTGTCCTAAAAGTCACTAGATGATGTCATAGCCTAATTTGCTAGCTTTAAAAAAAAAAAAAAGTTGTTAAAGGGGTCTGAAAAGTCAATAAATATACCGACAAAGTCCCTTAGTTGGCAACACTGCACTCGTGTGCATGCTGTACGGGCGGTAGTTATTGTAGAACTTTTTCGGCAAGACCCCCTGCCTCCAACACTGTATCCAGTATCCAGTTTATACATGCATTAACCTGTCAGTATATTGTATTAGCCCCTGATAAATGGCAGGGGAGCATGAACATATAATGATGGTACTGTATCATCATTATATGATATGCACATTGCATATTGCATATTTCTGTATGCACTGATGAAGGTTTGAGTCCAACAGAGGGTCAAAAAAACACATGGAAATAATGCAGTCACAGCACAAACAGAGTGACAGAGAACCTGCAGCGGCTCCATCTGATACCTACCTTCTGTCGAATCTCTTCTTCCATCTTAATGGGGGAGCCGAAATCAGCGACCTGATGAACACCCTCACTGGCGTAGCCTCCATACTTCCATAGCACGTAGCTTCTGGAGTGAGACGCACCAATCAGAGCAGACCAGTGGTTGGCTCGTCCTGGACGACATGAGCATGACAAGTTGTACTCTGATAAGAATGAAGAAGGGAGAGATACTAGCTGATTGAATGTATAGTTAACTTGGTGCCTGACATACTTTTATCAATGTTTTCAGATTGGCATGATTAACTGGCTAGTCAGTTTTTTATCTTTGGCTGAGAGCAATTCAGGTTTTTTTTTGTTTTGTTTCTGTTTTTTTTTGTGTGTGTGACTATTTCAAGAATGGAGGCAGTAACTTAGTGGAGGTTGCTAGGCAATAGTGGAAACTAGAGGAAATCATGGGCAGAAGATAGTCCCGCACATATCCTCACATTAAACAGCAACTTGCTTTGGGCTGCTAGATTATGGCAAAAATCATAATCATGATTATTTTGGTCAATATAGACAACACGATTATTTAACAAGATGACTTATTGACTTGAGAAACATTATGCAATTGTAAAAAATTATATTTGTCTTTCTTGAATTTAAAATGATTCAGTTAAAAAACAAATGAATGTATAAAAAAAAACAAGACCATTAACATATAATTAAGTCAAAACAAGTCATTGCGAAACGGAAAGCGACCTAATAATGGCTTATATTGACTATTTATTTTCATGATTGTTGGGAGCCACAACTGAAATCAAAAACACAATTTAATTTATTGGAGGACATTAAATGTCATCTCACCGGACACAAAGAGGAACTCTCTCACTAGTACACCTCACAGCCTCTAGTCGTGTTCTTCAGTGCTCTTGCAAACTCTTGTAGATTGTAAATTATGTTTACTGTATTGTAAATTATTAGGCTATGGATTCGCTAGCTTGTCAAAACAGCTGGTTCGCTTATCGGAGACCAACTAAAGCGCAACAGTAGTGACATAGAAGTCATGGGACCGTGGTGTAGTATAGCATAATGTTAGCTTTTTAGTTTTGTCAGCTGCATTCAAACATCATGAAAGTGGTGTTTAATTGTAGAGATTATCCTGCTGAACAAAACGCGTAAGCATCAGAAACATGTGTTTGCCACAGAGCTTATTTTCTGCAATGATCCAAAATCCAATGCAAAAATCCTGTAGGCTAATCCTCAATAGACCCCATGGTGATGCTACTTCCGGGGTTGGCCTCCAAAAGTATGTCATTTTGTTTGGGTCAGAAGGCGTTATCAATGATTAAAACACACATGGAGGGAGCATGACTTCATTGTCTGGTCAGGACAAATAGAGCTCAGCCAGTGTGCAAGCTTTGACACAATTGCACACCTGCGTAAATTACCAGATAAATGACTACAATTTGGACCCAGTGAGAATGTCACAAAATTACATCCCTGGAATAAACTGGTATTTAAATGACACATTAGCCTAAAATGGAAGAGGAAGAAAATAACATTAAAAATATTATTATTATTATTATTATTATTATTATTACTACTACTACAACTACTACAACTAGTACTTATTTTATATATATTAAACATGATTTACTTGACAATAATAACTATTTAAAGAGTGAAAAAATGGAAGAGGAAGAAAATAACATTATAAATATTATTATTATTATTATTACTTTTATTACTACGACTACTACTACTACTACTACTACTACTACTACTACTTATTTTATATATATTAAACATGATATACTTGACAATAATAACTATTAAAAGAGTGAACAAATGGAAGAGGAAGAAAATTACATAATAATTATTATTATTATTATTTTTATTACTACTACTATTAGTAGTACTTATTTTATATATATTAAACATGATATACTTGACAATAATGACTATTAAAAGAGTGAACAAATGGAAGAGGAAGAAAATAACAGTATAATTATTACTATTATTATTTTTATTATTACTACTACTACTACTACTACTACTACTACTACTACTACTTATTTCATATACATATATTAAACATGACAACATGACTTGACAATACTAACTATAGAATGCAAAAAATGCAGAGGAGCAGCAGCTGAAGGTGTTTTCATTTACAGGTCAAGCCCTCCCTCTGCTGGTGGAAAATGTGTATCGCCTCTTCAGAAACCTTTTTTAAACTCAATAAAAGAGGTAATGAAGTCATGTAAGAGGCATATAAAATGAAATGGTATGAAGAATAAAATGATATAGAATAAATAAAAACATAATGCATGGTGAAATGAGGCAAGATGATTATGATAAAGTCTATTGAAGCCCCGGGAAAAGAATGGAATGAATGAAGGAAGCAGGCTAGCTCCATGCTTCTTCTTCTTCTTCTTCTTCTTCTTCTTCTTCTTCTTCTTCTTCTTCTTCTTTTATTTCCAGGGGACATTTCCACAGGCTGAGGCCTGCAGAGAGGCCCTCTGGTCGGGCTGCGCTGTGGGAGAGATGAAATACAAAATGTGTACTCTCATTACAGAGTGAGATAGAGATGTGATGTGTCTGGGTGCCTGAGGAGGAGGAGGGTGTGGGAATAAGAAAGGAGGACAAAAACAAATAAATAAATAAAAACAAAGGAAAAAAAAAATAAACACCTCCAGGATTTCCAGGGGGGCGTTGGGGGCAGCTGAGGCCGAGATTGAGGCAGTCTGACGCCGGGAAACTCTGTTGCAGTCACCGTTTGCCTAAGTGAGTCTTGAAATGCAATACAACTTTTCGCCCAGCAGAGGGCACAAACGGCCCGCATGTAAACACCTGTTTGCCTGCATGGCAGTACTTAAACTCCATAAAAGAGGTGATACAGTGGCGTGAGAGGCATATAAAGTCAAATACAATGAAGAATGAGATAATATAGAATACATGAAACTTAATTCATGATGAAATGAGGCAAAAATGATTAAGATAAAGTCTATTGTGGAATGGAATGGAATGGCATGGAATGAAGGAAAGAAACAAACAGGTTCCAGGCTTTCTTCAGGGGACATTGCTCCAGACTCAGGCCGGAGGGAAGCCACCTCAGGCGGGTACTCAGCTGCTGCAGACAGCCCCCCAAGCTTGGCTGCCAGGACACTTTGAGGGAAGACAGCTAAAATAGGGAGGCAGGGAAAAATACTGTAAATAATAAGAATTTAAAAAATAATAAAAAAAGTAATAATAATGATGATAAAAATATAAAACAAAATCAAAATTTAAAAAATGAAATACAATTATAATAAATAAAATGATGATGAAAAATATGATTAAATTAAATGAAAAAAAATATATATAATTAAAATAACAAGAATTTAAAAAGAATAGAAAATAAAATAAAATAGAATAAAAATAAAATAAATAAATACAGGGGGCAGAGCCTTCTCTGTGGCAGGCCCCAAAGCTGTGGAACAGCCTACCTCTCAAGGTCAGAGCTGCACAGTCTGTTGAGCACTTTAAAACATTATTAAAAACCTATTTATTCTCCTGGGCCTTCAGTCCCAGCTAGGCAGGAATCGTTGGCTTTCTTTTACTTTTTTACCCTTTTATTTTTCTTTTCTATCTCTAAATCTGTTTTTGGATTGAGTTTTTATTACTATTTTATTGTTTTACTGTTTTTAGTATTTTATTGTTTTTATTGTTTTTATTGTTTTTATCTGTAACTATATGTCTATGACTTTATTCTATTTCTACAGCCGTACAGCACTTTGGTCAACTGAGGTTATTTTTAAATGTGCTCTATGAATTCATTTAGACTTGACTTGAAATAAGAAAAGAATATTAATAATTTAAAAAAAGAAATAAAAAAAAATACATCCAGGCCTTTGAGGGGGGCCTGCACTCCTCCAACCAGGCTCTCCAGCCAGAACAGGGGACCCAAAGCTCACCCCCTCGCTCTGGCCCTGGCTCAACCTCCAACCAGGCCCTCCAGCCGAACCGTGGCACCCACCCATAAGCACTCCCCCCCTGGGTTAAAACCCTTCATTACGCACCGCCAGAGTCTCGAGCCTCTGGTACTTCTGCTGTCTATCATAGGGGAATTTGCTCTATTTCTCCTATCATTTGACATCATGCAAACATTAAAATATTGATGATGATGATGATGATGATGATGAGTATTATTATTATTATTTTGTGTGCTTGCTTGCAAAAGCACACTAACTACTATTCACCGGGACTATTTTTATTTTTATTTTGTGTGCTTGCTTGCAAAAGCACACTAACTACTATTCACCGGGTCTATTTAGTGCCACGGCTGAGCAGCGAGGCACTCATCTTCACTGCAAGCAGTGAGGATGAGTGCCTCGTGCGAAGCACGAGGCATCTCTTATTATTGCTCATGTTTATTATTATTTTGTGTGCTTGCTTGCAAAAGCACACTAACTACTATTCACCGGGTCTATTCTTATTTTGTGTGCTTGCTTGCAAAAGCACACTAACTACTATTCACCGGGACTATTTCTTCTTCTTTTTATTTTGTGTGCTTTTCTTGCAAAAGCACACTAATTGTTATTCCGTGGGCTTATATTTTTGTGTGCTTGCTTGCAAAAGCAAACTAACTACTATTCACCGGGCTTATTTTGTGTGCTTGCTTGCAAAAGCACACTAATTGTTATTCCTCGGGACTATTATTCTTCCGTTTCTTCCGTGTCATTTTTCGGTCGACTACTCCTCCCAGAGTTTTTGCCGCACATACACAAAAAAGGTATCAAACCGACCGGCTCAGCCATGACAAGTGTGCTATGACTTTTCTAAGGGTTTCGACAAACGGTTTTCAAATTATTCTGCAAAAACACGTCAAAAAATCCCCCCAATGTAACCCTATGGAGAGTCTAGAGTGGTGATGTCATCAAACAGAGTGTAGAGGCAGAGAACGAATTGTCAAAAAATAAATTTGAAAACTGCACTCCAGGCCGCAAATTTCACTCTACAGAAATAATTTATACATAGAAACGTAGGAAAATTTGTCCTCTCACTCACAATCCTCTGGTAAAGCTGTCAGAGTTATAGTTTTGGCGCAGGACGCACAGATGCACAAACAAAACGCACCAACTGCCTCATTGGCTCCCATATTAAAAATGCAGGAAGATTTCTCAAAAAAAATTTTTTTACAGTTTTTTTAGATCGCTCTAACAAAGCTATTTTTTCATTTTTCTTAAAAAAAAACCATATGTAGACGTTCAGGAAGAACTCAAGATGCTCAAAGTGAAGTCGGATCAATGATAGGTATTATGGTTTTGTCAAAAATGCTTTCTGTTCGAGGCCAGAATTTTCAGTTTGTCCACCTCTGGCTGCTCAGTGTGGCAGAACTGTCAGTTACTTTCAGTTGATTGCTCTGCTCTTATTGGTCGACTCCACCTGGCCACGTGGTTGCTTAGCTACCAAAGCCCCCCCCCCCCCTCCTCCAACACAGACATTCTAACTGATAACTGTCAGTTTACTCTAAGTGAACAGACATGGTGTTTCTTCATAAAACATGAGACCTTATAACTTGACCATACATTGTCCAATCTTCCTCAAACTTGTCATGCATGATGATGGTTCATCAATCACCAGTTCTTCATAACAATATTTCATAAAGTCCCGCCATTTTTGATTAGCCACGCCCCCTTTCATAACTTTTAATCCGTTTGTCCTAGATACTAGTATGAGGTGTCTGTGAACTCAGGACAGAGTCCCTGTTTAACTGCTGATTTAAGCAACGAGGATCAAGGGCCAGAGGCAAGCACACAATCAAAATTTCTTTAGAAATTTTCTAGTGTCTTATTATTTTGTGTGCTTGCTTGCAAAAGCACACTAACTACTATTCACCGGGACTATTTTTATTAGTGCCACGGCTGAGCAGCGAGGCACTCATCTTCACTGCAAGCAGTGAGGATGAGTGCCTCGTGCGAAGCACGAGGCATCTCTTATTATTGCTCATGTTTATTATTTATTTATATATTATAGATTATTCTTCCGTAAAAACTTTGGCGCGTAACTAGTCCCGCAGCTTTGAGAAATCGCGAAAAGTAAAAACGCCAAAAGTTGCGCCTTATTCGGGAATCGTGTGGAATGACTTTTTTTAGCGATCGGCGTGCACGTCTTCGCACAACGTGCACAAACGTGCACTTTTTGGCCCATCCGGAACGCATTGCGCCAACTTTGGGGCCTCACCATTCGCAAACCGTTGCTCATAAAATTCCGAACCGATTTAGAAAGTTGTAGGGCCTGAATTTAACTCTAGTCCTGTGAAATTTCAAAGCGATTGCACGTATAGTTTTCGCACGAAGTACGAAAACATTTCCATTTTTCCAAACTAATGGGGAGGGCGATTTTCCCATGTGTGTGTATTGCGCGGAATGTTCAGACTCTAGACTGGTGATGTCATCAAGCAGAGTGGAGAGGGAGAGAAGGAATTGTCAAAAAATAAATTTGAAAACTGCGCTCCAAGCCGCAAATTTCACTCTATAGAAATAATTTATACATAGAAACGGAGGAAAATTTGTGGTCTCACTCACAATCCTCTGGTAAAGCTGTCAGAGTTATAGTTTGGGCGCAGGACACAGAGAAGTGCCACCAAAACGCATCAACTGCCCCATTGAGTCCCATATTAAAAACACACGAGGAATTTTTAAAAAATCTGATTTAACAGTTTTTTTAGATCGCTCTAACAAAGCTATTTTTTCATTTTTCTTAAAAAAAAATATATGTAGATGTTCAGGAAGAACTCAGGACGCTCAAAGTGAAGTCGGATAAGTGATAGGTATTATGGTTTTGCCAAAAATGCTTTCTGTTCGAGGCCAGAATTTTCAGTTTGTCCAACTCTGGCTGCTCACTTTAGCAAAGCATTGTCAGTGACAGTTAGTTTCTGTTGATTGCTCTGCTCTGATTGGTCGACTCCACCTGGCCACGTGGTTGCGAAGCTACCAAAGCCCCCCCCCCCTCCCTCTCCCCTCCTCCAACACAGACATTTTAACTGAAAACAGTTAACTCTTTTAACTTGACCATACATTGTCCAATCTGCCTCAAACTTGTCATACATGATGATAGCTCATCACTGATTGTCTAAATAACAATATTTTATAAATTCCCGCCCCTTTTGATTAGCCACGCCCCCTTTTACTAACTAATGAACCGTTTGTCCTACAGACTTGTATGAGGTGTCTGTGAACTCAGGACAGAGTCCCTGTTTAATTGCTGATTGAAGCCACGCCCCCATTGAGTAGCCACGCCCCCTTTTACTAACTTGCGAACCGTTTGTCCTACAGACTTGTATGAGGTGTTTGTGAACTCAGGACAGAATCCCTGTTTAACTGGTGGTTTATTTCCCCGCCCCTTTTGAGTAGCCACGCCCCTTTTAGTGGCCACGCCCCCTTTTACTAACTAGTGAACCGTTTGTCCTACAGACTTGTATGAGGTGTCTGTGAACTCAGGACAGAGTCCCTGTTTGACTGGTGATTGAAGCCACGCCCCCTTTGAGTAGCCACGCCCCTTTTTACTAACTAGTGAACCGTTTGTCCTACAGACTTGTATGAGGTGTCTGTGGACTCAGGACAGAGTCCCTGTTTGACTGGTGATTGAAGCCACGCCCCCTTTGAGTAGCCACGCCCCTTTTTACTAACTAGTGAACCGTTTGTCCTACAGACTTGTATGAGGTGTCTGTGAACTCAGGACAGAGTCCCGGTTTAACTGCTGATTTAATCCACGAGAATCATCCGGCAGTAGTCCCGTGGCACTCCAAAATTTCCCTGGAATTTTGTTTCTAGTTATAGATTATTCTTCCGTAAAAACTTTGGCGCGTAACTAGTCTCGCAGCTTTGAGAAATCGCGAAAAGTAAAAACGTCAAAAGTTGCGCCCTAATCGGGAATCGTGTGGAATGACTTTTTTTAGCGATCGGCGCGCACGTTTTCGCACAACGTGCACAAACGTGCACTTTTTGGCCCATCCGGAACGCATTGCGCCAACTTTGGGGCCTCACCATTTGCAAACCGTTGCTCGTAAAATTCCGAAGCGATTTAGAAAGTTGTAGGGCCTGAATTTAACTCTAGTCCTGTGAAATTTCAAAGCGATTGCACGTATAGTTTTCGCACGAAGTGCGAAAACATTTCCATTTTTCCAAACTAATGGGGAGGGAGATTTTCCCATGTGTGTGTATTGCGCGGAATGTTCAGACTCTAGACTGGTGATGTCATCAAGCAGAGTGTAGAGGGAGAGAAGGAATTGTCAAAAAATAAAGTTGAAAACTGCGCTCCAGGCCGCAAATTTCACTCTACAGTAATAATTTGTACATAGAAACGTAGGAAAATTTGTGGTCTCACTCACAATCCTCTGGTAAAGCTGTCAGAGTTTTAGTTTGGGCGCAGGACACAGAGAAGTGCCACCAAAACGCATCAACTGCCCCATTGAGTCCCATATTAAAAACACACGAGGATTTTTGAAATAATCAGATTTTACCGTTTTTTTAGATCGCTCTAACAAAGCTATTTTTTCATTTTTGTTAAAAAAAAATATATGTAGACGTTCAGGAAGAACTCAGGACGCTCAAAGTGAAGTCGGATCAGTGATAGGTATTATGGTTTTGCCGAAAATGCTTTCTGTTTGAGGCCAGAATTTTCAGTTGGTCCACCTCTGGCTGCTCAGTGCGGCAAAACTGTCTCCACCTTCAGTTAATTTCAGTTGATTGCTCTGCTCTGATTGGTCGACTCCACCTGGCCACGTGGTTGCTTAGCTACCAAAGCCTCCCCCAACCTCCAACCCCCCCCCCCCCCCCCCCCCCCCAACACAGACATTCTCACTGAACAGATATGGCGTTCTTTCATTAAACACGAGACCTTATAACTTGACCGTACATTGTCCAATCTGCTTCAAACTTGTCATGCATGATGATGGCTCATCACTGACCAGTTGTACATAACTATATTTCATAAATTCCCGCCCTTTTTGATTAGCCACGCCCCCTTTCTTAACTAATGAACCGTTTGTCCTAGAAACTTGTATGAGGTGTCAGATTACTCAGCATAGCGTCCCTGTCTAACTGTTGATTGATAACCCCGCCCCTTTTGATTAGCCACGCCCCTTTTACTAACTAATGAACCGTTTGTCCTAGAAACTTGTATGAGGTGTCTGCTAACTCAGGACAGAGCCCTTGTTTTACTGGTGATTGAAGCCACGCCCCCTTTGAGTAGCCACGCCCCTTTTTACTAACTAGTGAACCGTTTGTCCTATAGCCTTGTATGAGGTGTCTGTGGACTCAGGACAGAGTCCCTGTTTGACTGGTGATTTAAACCACGAGAATCATCCGGCAGGAGTCCCGTGGCACTCCAAAATTTCCCTGGAATTTTGTTTCTAGTTATAGATTATTCTTCCGTAAAAACTTTGGCGCGTAACTAGTCTCGCAGCTTTGAGAAATCGCGAAAAGTAAAAACGTCAAAAGTTGCGCCCTAATCGGGAATCGTGTGGAATGACTTTTTTTAGCGATCGGTGCGCACGTTTTCGCACAACGTGCACAAACGTGCACTTTTTGGCCCATCCGGAACGCATTGCGCCAACTTTGGGGCCTCACCATTTGCAAACCGTTGCTCGTAAAATTCCGAAGCGATTTAGAAAGTTGTAGGGCCTGAATTTAACTCTAGTCCTGTGAAATTTCAAAGCGATTGCACGTATAGTTTTCGCACGAAGTGCGAAAACATTTCCATTTTTCCAAACTAATGGGGAGGGAGATTTTCCCATGTGTGTGTATTGCGTGGAATGTTCAGACTCTAGACTGGTGATGTCATCAAGCAGAGTGTAGAGGCAGAGAAGGAGTTGTCACAAAATAAATTTGAAAACTGCGCTCCAGGCCGCAAATTTCACTCTACAGAAATAATTTATACATAGAAACGTAGGAAAATTTGTGGTCTCACTCACATACCTCTGGTAAAGCTGTCAGAGTTATAGTTTGGGCGCAGGACACAGAGAAGTGCCACCAAAACGCATCAACTGCCCCATTGAGTCCCATATTAAAAACACGTGAGGATTTTTGAAAAAATCAGATGTAAGAGTTTTTTTAAATCGCTCTAACAAAGCTATTTTTTAATTTTTCTTAAAAAAAAATATATGTAGACGTTCAGGAAGAACTCAGGACGCTCAAAGTGAAGTCAGATTAGTGATAGGTGTTATGGTTTTGCCAAAAATGCTTTCTGTTCGAGGCCAGAATTTTCAGTTTGTCCACCTCTGGCTGCTCACTTTAGCAAAGCATTGTCAGTGACAGTTAGTTTCTGTTGATTGCTCTGCTCTGATTGGTCGACCCCACCTGGCCACGTGGTTGCTTAGCTACCAAAGCTCCCCCCCCCTCCCTCTCCCCTCCTCCAACACAGACATTTTAACTGAAAACAGTTAACTCTTTTAACTTGACCATACATTGTCCAATCTGCCTCAAACTTGTCATACATGATGATGGCTCATCACTGATTGTCTACATAACAATATTTCATAAATTCCCGCCCTTTTTGATTAGCCACGCCCCCTTTCTTAACTAATGAACCGTTTGTCCTAGAAATTTGTATGAGGTGTCAGATTACTCAGCATGGCATCCCTGTCTAACTGTTGATTGATAACCCTGCCCCTTTTGATAAGCCACGCCCCTTTTACTAACTAGTGAACCGTTTGTCCTACAGACTTGTATGAGGTGTCTGTGAACTCAGGACAGAGTCCCTGTTTGACTGGTGATTGAAGCCACGCCCCCTTTGAGTAGCCACGCCCCTTTTGACTAACTAGTGAACCGTTTGTCCTAAAGACTTGTATGAGGTGTCTGTGAACTCAGGACAGAGTCCCTGTTTGACTGGTGATTGAAGCCACGCCCCCTTTGAGTAGCCACGCCCCTTTTGACTAACTAGTGAACCGTTTGTCCTACAGACTTGTATGAGGTGTCTGTGGACTCAGGACAGAGTCCCTGTTTGACTGGTGATTGAAGCCACGCCCCCTTTGAGTAGCCACGCCCCTTTTTACTAACTGGTGAACCGTTTGTCCTACAGACTTGTATGAGGTGTCTGTGAACTCAGGACAGAGTCCCTGTTTAACTGCTGATTTAAACCACGAGAATCATCCGGCAGTAGTCCCGTGGCACTCCAAAATTTCCCTGGAATTTTGTTTCTAGTTAGTGCCACGGCTGAGCAGCGAGGCACTCATCTTCACTGCAAGCAGTGAGGATGAGTGCCTCGAGCGAAGCTCGAGGCATCTCTTATTATTGCTCATGTTTATTATTATAGATTATTCTTCCGTAAAAACTTTGGCGCGTAACTAGTCTCGCAGCTTTGAGAAATCGCGAAAAGTAAAAACGTCAAAAGTTGCGCCCTAATCGGGAATCGTGTGGAATGACTTTTTTTAGCGATCGGTGCGCACGTTTTCGCACAACGTGCACAAACGTGCACTTTTTGGCCCATCCGGAACGCATTGCGCCAACTTTGGGGCCTCACCATTTGCAAACCGTTGCTCGTAAAATTCCGAAGCGATTTAGAAAGTTGTAGGGCCTGAATTTAACTCTAGTCCTGTGAAATTTCAAAGCGATTGCACGTATAGTTTTCGCACGAAGTGCGAAAACATTTCCATTTTTCCAAACTAATGGGGAGGGAGATTTTCCCATGTGTGTGTATTGCGTGGAATGTTCAGACTCTAGACTGGTGATGTCATCAAGCAGAGTGTAGAGGGAGAGAAGGAATTGTCAAAAAATAAAGTTGAAAACTGCGCTCCAGGCCGCAAATTTCACTCTACAGTAATAATTTGTACATAGAAACGTAGGAAAATTTGTGGTCTCACTCACAATCCTCTGGTAAAGCTGTCAGAGTTTTAGTTTGGGCGCAGGACACAGAGAAGTGCCACCAAAACGCAACAACTGCCCCATTGAGTCCCATATTAAAAACACACAAGGATTTTTGAAATAATCAGATTTTACCGTTTTTTTAGATCGCTCTAACAAAGCTATTTTTTCATTTTTGTTAAAAAAAAATATATGTAGACGTTCAGGAAGAACTCAGGACGCTCAAAGTGAAGTCGGATCAGTGATAGGTATTATGGTTTTGCCGAAAATGCTTTCTGTTCGAGGCCAGAATTTTCAGTTTGTCCACCTCTGGCTGCTCAGTGTGGCAGAACTGTCTCCACCTTCAGTTCATATCAGTTGATTGCTCTGCTCTGATTGGTCGACTCCACCTGGCCACGTGGTTGCTTAGCTACCAAAGCCTCCCCCAACCTCCTACCCCCCCCCGCCCCCCCCCCCCTCCAACACAGACATTCTCACTGAACAGACATGGCGTTCTTTCATTAAACATGAGACCTAATAACTTGACCGTACATTGTCCAATCTGCTTCAAACTTGTCATGCATGATGATGGCTCATCACTGACCAGTTGTACATAACTATATTTCATAAATTCCCGCCCTTTTTGATTAGCCACGCCCCCTTTCTTAACTAATGAACCGTTTGTCCTAGAAACTTGTATGAGGTGTCAGATTACTCAGCATAGCGTCCCTGTCTAACTGTTGATTGATAACCCCGCCCCTTTTGATTAGCCACGCCCCTTTTACTAACTAATGAACCGTTTGTCCTAGAAACTTGTATGAGGTGTCTGCTAACTCAGGACAGAGCCCCTGTTTTACTGGTGATTGAAGCCACGCCCCCTTTGAGTAGCCACGCCCCTTTTTACTAACTAGTGAACCGTTTGTCCTATAGCCTTGTATGAGGTGTCTGTGGACTCAGGACAGAGTCCCTGTTTGACTGGTGATTTAAACCACGAGAATCATCCGGCAGTAGTCCCGTGGCACTCCAAAATTTCCCTGGAATTTTGTTTCTAGTTATTATAGATTATTCTTCCGTAAAAACTTTGGCGCGTAACTAGTCTCACAGCTTTGAGAAATCGCGAAAAGTAAAAACGTCAAAAGTTGCGCCCTAATCGGGAATCGTGTGGAATGACTTTTTTTAGCGATCGGCGCGCACGTTTTCGCACAACGTGCACAAACGTGCACTTTTTGGCCCATCCGGAACGCATTGCGCAAACTTTGGGGCCTCACCATTCGCAAACCGTTGCTCGTAAAATTCCGAACCGATTTAGAAAGTTGTGGGGCTTGAATTTAACTCTAGTCCTGTGAAATTTCAAAGCGATTGCACGTATAGTTTTCGCACGAAGTGCGAAAACATTTCCATTTTTCCAAACTAATGGGGAGGGAGATTTTCCCATGTGTGTGTATTGCGCGGAATGTTCAGACTCTAGAGCGGTGATGTCATCAAGCAGAGTGGAGAGGGAGAGAACGAATTGTCAAAAAATAAATTTGAAAACTGCACTCCAGGCCGCAAATTCCACTCTACAGAAATAATTTATACATAGAAACGGAGGAAAATTTGTCTTCTCACTCACAATCCTCTTGTAAACCTGTCAGAGTTATAGTTTGGGCGCAGGACACAGAGAAGTGCCACCAAAACGCATCAACTGCCCCATTGAGTCCCATATTAAAAACACGTGAGGATTTTTGAAAAAATCAGATGTAAGAGTTTTTTTAAATCGCTCTAACAAAGCTATTTTTTCATTTTTCTTAAAAAAAAAAATATGTAGACGTTCAGGAAGAACTCAGGACGCTCAAAGTGAAGTCAGATTAGTGATAGGTGTTATGGTTTTGCCAAAAATGCTTTCTGTTCGAGGCCAGAATTTTCAGTTTGTCCACCTCTGGCTGCTCACTTTAGCAAAGCATTGTCAGTGACAGTTAGTTTCTGTTGATTGCTCTGCTCTGATTGGTCGACTCCACCTGGCCACGTGGTTGCTTAGCTACCAAAGCCCCCCCCCCCCTCCCTCTCCCCTCCTCCAACACAGACATTTTAACTGAAAACAGTTAACTCTTTTAACTTGACCATACATTGTCCAATCTGCCTCAAACTTGTCATACATGATGATGGCTCATCACTGATTGTCTACATAACAATATTTCATAAATTCCCGCCCTTTTTGACTAGCCACGCCCCCTTTTACTAACTAATGAACCGTTTGTCCTAGAGACTTGTATGAGGTGTCTGTGAACTCAGGACAGAGTACCTGTTTGACTGGTGATTGAAGCCACGCCCTCTTTGAGTAGCCACGCCCCTTTTTACTAACTAGTGAACCGTTTGTCCTACAGACTTGTATGAGGTGTCTATGTACTCAGGACAGACTCCCTGTTTAACTGGTGGTTGATTACCCTGCCCCTTTTGAGTAGCCACGCCCCTTTTAATAGCCACGCCCCTTTTTAATAACTACTGAACCGTTTGTCCTACAGACTTGTATGAGGTGTCTGTGTACTCAGAATTTTCAGTTTGTCCACCTCTGGCTGCTCACTTTAGCAAAGCATTGTCAGTGACAGTTAGTTTCTGTTGATTGCTCTGCTCTGATTGGTCGACTCCACCTGGCCACGTGGTTGCTTAGCTACCAAAGCCCCCCCCCCCTCCCTCTCCCCTCCTCCAACACAGACATTTTAACTGAAAACAGTTAACTCTTTTAACTTGACCATACATTGTCCAATCTGCCTCAAACTTGTCATACATGATGATGGCTCATCACTGATTGTCTACATAACAATATTTCATAAATTCCCGCCCTTTTTGATTAGCCACGCCCCCTTTCTTAACTAATGAACCGTTTGTCCTAGAAATTTGTATGAGGTGTCAGATTACTCAGCATGGCGTCCCTGTCTAACTGTTGATTGATAACCCTGCCCCTTTTGATAAGCCACGCCCCTTTTACTAACTAGTGAACCGTTTGTCCTACAGACTTGTATGAGGTGTCTGTGGACTCAGGACAGAGTCCCTGTTTGACTGGTGATTGAAGCCACGCCCCCTTTGAGTAGCCACGCCCCTTTTTACTAACTAGTGAACCGTTTGTCCTACAGACTTGTATGAGGTGTCTGTGAACTCAGGACAGAGTCCCGGTTTAACTGCTGATTTAAACCACGAGAATCATCCGGCAGTAGTCCCGTGGCACTCCAAAATTTCCCTGGAATTTTGTTTCTAGTTAGTGCCACGGCTGAGCAGCGAGGCACTCATCTTCACTGCAAGCAGTGAGGATGAGTGCCTCGTGCGAAGCACGAGGCATCTCTTATTATTGCTCATGTTTATTAGTGCCACGGCTGAGCAGCGAGGCACTCATCTTCACTGCAAGCAGTGAGGATGAGTGCCTCGTGCGAAGCACGAGGCATCTCTTATTATTGCTCATGTTTATTATTATTATTATTATTATTATAGATTATTCTTCCGTAAAAACTTTGGCGCGTAACTAGTCTCGCAGCTTTGAGAAATCGCGAAAAGTAAAAACGTCAAAAGTTGCGCCCTAATCGGGAATCGTGTGGAATGACTTTTATTAGCGATCGGCGCGCACGTTTTCGCACAACGTGCACAAACGTGCACTTTTCGGCCCATCCGGAACGCATTGCGCAAACTTTGGGGCCTCACCATTCGCAAACCGTTGCTCGTAAAATTCCGAACCGATTTAGAAAGTTGTAGGGCCTGAATTTAACTCTAGTCCTGTGAAATTTCAGAGCGATTGCACGTATAGTTTTCGCACGAAGTGCGAAAACATTTCCATTTTTCCAAACTAATGGGGACGGCGATTTTCCCATGTGTGTGTATTGCGCGGAATGTTCAGAAACTAGAGCGGTGATGTCATCACGCAGAGTGTAGAGGGAGAGAAGGAATTGTCAGAAAATAAATTTGAAAACTGCGCTCCAGGCCGCAAAATCCACCCTACAGAAATAATTTATACATAGAAACGTAGGAAAATTTGTCTTCTCACTCACAATCCTCTGGTAAAGCTGTCAGAGTTTTAGTCTGGGCGCAGGACACAGAGAAGTGCCACCAAAACGCAACAACAGCCCCATTGAGTCCCATATTAAAAACACACGAGGATTTTTGAAATAATCAGATTTTACCATTTTTTTAGATCGCTCTAACAAAGCTATTTTTTCATTTTTCTTAAAAAAAAATATATGTAGATGTTCAGGAAGAACTCAGGACGCTCAAAGTGAAGTCATATCAGTGATAGGTATTATGGTTTTGCCGAAAATGCTTTCTGTTCGAGGCCAATATTTTCAGTTGGTCCACCTCTGGCTGCTCACTTTAGCAAAGCATTGTCAGTGACAGTTAGTTTCTGTTGATTGCTCTGCTCTGATTGGTCGACTCCACCTGGCCACGTGGTTGCTTAGCTACCAAAGCCCCCTCCCCCTCCCTCTCCCCTCCTCCAACACAGACATTTTAACTGAAAACAGTTAACTCTTTTAACTTGACCATACATTGTCCAATCTGCCTCAAACTTGTCATACATGATGATGGCTCATCACTGATTGTCTACATAACAATATTTCATAAATTCCCGCCCTTTTTGATTAGCCACGCCCCCTTTCTTAACTAATGAACCGTTTGTCCTAGAAATTTGTATGAGGTGTCAGATTACTCAGCATGGCGTCCCTGTTTAACTGGTGATTGATAACCCCGCCCCTTTTGATAGGCCACGCCCCTTTTACTAACTAGTGAACCGTTTGTCCTACAGACTTGTATGAGGTGTCTGTGAACTCAGGACAGAGTCCCTGTTTGACTGGTCATTGAAGCCACGCCCCCTTTGAGTAGCCACGCCCCTTTTTACTAACTAGTGAACCGTTTGTCCTACAGACTTGTATGAGGTGTCTGTGAACTCAGGACAGACTCCCTGTTTAACTGCTGATTTAAACCACGAGAATCATCCGGCAGTAGTCCCGTGGCACTCCAAAATTTCCCTGGAATTTTGTTTCTAGTTTTGTGTGCTTGCTTGCAAAAGCACACTAATTGTTATTCCTCGGGCTTATTTTGTGTGCTTGCTTGCAAAAGCACACTAACTACTATTCACCGGGTCTATTTCTTATTTTTATTCTTCCGTTTCTTCCGTGTTTTTTTCGGTCGACTACTCCTCCCAGAGTTTTGGCCGCACATACACAAAAAAGGTATCAAATCGACCGGCTCGCCCATGACAGGTGTGCTATGACTTTTCTAAGGGTTTCGACAAACGGTTTTCAAATTATTGGGCAAAAACACGTCAAAAAATCCCCCCAATGTAACCCTATGGAGAGTCTAGAGTGGTGATTCCATCAAACAGAGTGTAGAGGGAGAGAAAGAATTGTCAAAAAATACATTTGAAAACTGCGCTCCAGGCCGCAAATTTCACTCTACAGAAATAATTTATACATAGAAACGTAGGAAAATTTGTCCTCTCACTCACAATCCTCTGGTAAAGCTGTCAGAGTTATAGTTTGGGCGCAGGACGCACAGATGCTCAAACAAAATGCACCAACTGCCGCATTGGCTCCCATATTAAAAATGCAGGAAGATTTCTCCCCAAAATTTTTTTTACAGTTTTTTCAAATCGCTCTAACAAAGCTATTTTTTCATCTTTTCTTTAAAAAAAATATATGTAGACGTTCAGGAAGAACTCAGGACGCTCAAAGTGAAGTCGGATCAATGATAGCTATTAGGGTTTTGCCAAAAATGCTTTCTGTTCGAGGCCAGAATTTTCAGTTTGTCGACCTCTGTCTGCTCACTGTGAAGGAACTGTCAGTTGATTTCAGTTGATTGCTCTGCTCTTATTGGTCGACTCCACCTGGCCACCTGGTTGCTTAGCTACAAAAGCCTCCCCCCTCCCTCCTCCAACACAGACATTCTAACTGATAACTGTCAGTTTACTCTAAGTGAACAGACTTCATAAAACATGAGACCTTATAACTTGACCATACATTGTCCAATCTTCCTCAAACTTGCCAAGCATGATGATGGTTCATCACTGACCACTTATACATAATAATGTTTCATAAATTCCCGCCCTTTTTGATTAGGCACGCCCCCTTTCATAACTAATGAACCGTTTGTCCTAGAAACTTGTATAAAGTGTCAGATTACTCGGCATGAAGTCCCTGTTTAACTGGTGATTGATAACTCCGCCCCTTTTGATTAGCCACGCCCCCTTTCATAACTAATGAACCGTTTGTCCTAGAGACTTGTATGAGGTGTCTGTGAACTCAGGACAGAGTCCCTGTTTAACTGCTGATTCAAGCCACGCCCCCTTTGAGTGACCACGCCCCCTTTTACTAACTTGTGAACCGTTTGTCCTACAGACTTGTATGAGGTATCTGTGAACTCAGGACAGAGTCACTGTTTGACTGTTGATTTGAGCCACGAGAATGATGGTCCAGAGGCAAGCACACAATCAAAATTTCTTTAGAAATTTTCTAGTTATTCTTCCGTTTCTTCCGTGTCATTTTTCGGTCGACTACTCCTCCCAGAGTTTTGGTCACACATACACAAAAAAGGTATCAAATCGACCGGCTCGCCCATGACAAGTGTGCTATGACTTTTATAAGGGTTTCGACAAACGGTTTTCAAATTATTGGGAAAAAACACGTCAAAAAATCCCCCCAATGTAACCCTATGGAGAGTCTAGAGTGGGGCTGTCATCAAACAGAGTGTAGAGGGAGAGAACGAATTGTCCAAAAATAAATTTGAAAACTGCGCTCCAGGCCGCAAATTTCACTCTAAAGAAATAATTTATACATAGAAACGTAGGAAAATTTGTCCTCTCACTCACAATCCTCTGGTAAAGCTGTCAGAGTTATAGTTTAGGCGTGAGATGCAGAGATGCACCACCAAAACCCAAAAACAGCCTCATTGGCTCCCATATTAAAAACGCAGGATGATATCTCAAAAAAGGAGATGTAAGAGTTTTTTAAATTCGCTCTAACAAAGCTATTTTTTCATTTTTCTTAAAAAAAAATATATGTAGACGTTGAGGAAGAACTTAGGACGCTCAAAGTGAAGTCGGATCAATGATAGGTATTATGGTTTTGCCAAAAATGCTTTCTGTTCGAGGCCAGAATTTTCAGTTTGTCCACCTCTGTCTGCGGAACTGTCTCCAACAGCAGTTAATTTCAGTTGATTGCTCTGCTCTTATTGGTCGACTCCACCTGGCCACGTGGTTGCTTAGCTACCAAAGCCCCCCCCCTCCCCCCTCCCTCCTCCAACACAGACATTCTAACTGATAACTGTCAGTTTACTCTCAGTAAACAGACTTCATAAAACATGAGACCTTATAACCTGACCATACATTGTCCAATCTTCCTCAAACTTGTCAAGCATAATGATGGTTCATCACTGACCACTTATACATAACAATATTTCATAAATTCCCGCCCTTTTTGATTAGCCACGCCCCCTTTCATAACCAATTAACCGTTTGTCCTAGAAACTTGTATAAGGTGTCAGATTACTCGGCATAGAGTCCCTGTTTAACTGGTGATTGATAACCCCGCCCCTTTTTATTAGCCACGCCCCCTTTTACTAACTAGTGAACCGTTTGTCCTAGAGACTTGTACGAGGTGTCAGTGCACTCAGCAGAAAGTCCCTGTTTAATCCGTGCCCCTTTTGATAAGCCACGAGAGTCACGGTCCAGAGGCAAGCACACAATCAAAATTTCTTTAGAAATTTTCTAGTTATTAGTGCCACGGCTGAGCAGCGAGGCACTCATCTTCACTGCAAGCAGTGAGGATGAGTGCCTCGAGCGAAGCTCGAGGCATCTCTTATTATTGCTCATGTTTATTATTATTATAGATTATTCTTCCGTAAAAACTTTGGCGCGTAACTAGTCCCACAGCTTTGAGAAATCGCAAAAAGTAAAAACGTCAAAAGTTGCGCCCTAATCGGGAATCGTGTGGAATGACTTTTATTAGCGATCGGCGTGCACGTTTTCGCACAACGTGCACAAACGTGCACTTTTCGGCCCATCCGGAACGCATTGCGCAAACTTTGGGGCCTCACCATTCGCAAACCGTTGCTCGTAAAATTCCGAACCGATTTAGAAAGTTGTAGGGCCTGAATTTAACTCTAGTCCTGTAAAATATCAGAGCGATTGCACGTATAGTTTTCGCACGAAGTGCGAAAACATTTCCATTTTTCCAAACTAATGGGGAGGGAGATTTTCCCATGTGTGTGTATTGCGCGGAATGTTCAGAATCTAGACTGGTGATGTCATCAAGCAGAGTGTAGAGGCAGAGAAGGAGTTGTCACAAAATAAATTTGAAAACTGCACTCCAGGCCGCAAATTTCACTCTACAGAAATAATTTATACATAGAAACGGAGGAAAATTTGTGGTCTCACTCACAATCCTCTTGTAAACCTGTCAGAGTTATAGTTTGGGCGCAGGACACAGAGAAGTGCCACCAAAACACATCAACTGCCCCATTGAGTCCCATATTAAAAACACGTGAGGATTTTTGAAAAAATCAGATGTAAGAGGTTTTTTAAATCGCTCTAACAAAGCTATTTTTTCATTTTTCTTAAAAAAAAAATATATGTAGACGTTCAGGAAGAACTCAGGACGCTGAAAGTGAAGTCAGATTAGTGATAGGTGTTATGGTTTTGCCAAAAATGCTTTCTGTTCGAGGCCAGAATTTTCAGTTTGTCCACCTCTGGCTGCTCACTTTAGCAAAGCATTGTCAGTGACAGTTAGTTTCTGTTGATTGCTCTGCTCTGATTGGTCGACTCCACCTGGCCACGTGGTTGCTTAGCTACCAAAGCTCCCCCCCCCCCCCTCCCTCTCCCCTCCTCCAACACAGACATTTTAACTGAAAACAGTTAACTCTTATAACTTGACCATACATTGTCCAATCTGCCTCAAACTTGTCATACATGATGATGGCTCATCACTGATTGTCTACATAACAATATTTCATAAATTCCCGCCCTTTTTGATTAGCCACGCCCCCTTTCATAACTAATGAACCGTTTGTCCTAGAAACTTGTATAAGGTGTCAGATTACTCAGCATAGAGTCCCTGTTTAACTGGTGATTGATAACCCCGCCCCTTTTGACTAGCCACGCCCCCTTTTACTAACTAATGAACGGTTTGTCCTAGAGACCTGTATGAGGTGTCTATGTACTCAGGACAGACTCCCTGTTTGACTGGTGATTGAAGCCACGCCCCCTTTGAGTAGCCACGCCCCTTTTTACTAACTAGTGAACCGTTTGTCCTACAGACTTGTATGAGGTGTCTGTGAACTCAGGACAGAGTCCCGGTTTAACTGCTGATTTAATCCACGAGAATCACCCGGCAGTAGTCCCGTGGCACTCCAAAATTTCCCTGGAATTTTGTTTCTAGTGTTTATTAGTGCCACGGCTGAGCAGCGAGGCACTCATCTTCACTGCAAGCAGTGAGGATGAGTGCCTCGTGCGAAGCACGAGGCATCTCTTATTATTGCTCATGTTTATTATTTATTTATTTATTAGTGCCACGGCTAAGCAGCGAGGCACTCATCTTCACTGCAAGCAGTGAGGATGAGTGCCTCGAGCGAAGCTCGAGGCATCTCTTATTATTGCTCATGTTTATTATTATAGATTATTCTTCCGTAAAAACTTTGGCGCGTAACTAGTCTCACAGCTTTGAGAAATCGCGAAAAGTAAAAACGTCAAAAGTTGCGCCCTAATCGGGAATCGTGTGGAATGACTTTTATTAGCGATCGGCGCGCACGTTTTCGCACAACGTGCACAAACGTGCACTTTTTGGCCCATCCGGAACGCATTGCGCCAACTTTGGGGCCTCGCCATTCGCAAACCGTTGCTCGTAAAATCCCAAACCGATTTAGAAAGTTGTAGGGCCTGAATTTAACTCTAGTCCTCTGAAATTTCAGAGAGATTGCACGTATAGTTTTCGCACGAAGTGCGAAAACATTTCCATTTTCCCAAACTAATGGGGAGGGCGATTTTCCCATGTGTGTGTATTGCGTGGAATGTTCAGACTCTAGACTGGTGATGTCATCAAGCAGAGTGTAGAGGGAGAGAAGGAGTTGTCAAAAAACAAATTTGAAAACTGCGCTCCAGGCCGCAAATTTCACTCTACAGTAATAATTTGTACATAGAAACGTAGGAAAATTTGTAGTCTCACTCACAATCCTCTGGCAAAGCTGTCAGAGTTTTAGTTTGGGCGCAGGACACAGAGAAGTGCCACCAAAACGCAACAACTGCCCCATTGAGTCCCATATTAAAAACACACAAGGATTTTTGAAATAATCAGATTTTACCGTTTTTTTAGATCGCTCTAACAAAGCTATTTTTTCATTTTTCTTAAAAAAAAATATATGTAGACGTTCAGGAAGAACTCAGGACGCTCAAAGTGAAGTCGGATAAGTGATAGGTATTATGGTTTTGCCGAAAATGCTTTCTGTTCGAGGCCAGAATTTTCAGTTTGTCCACCTCTGGCTGCTCAGTGTGCCAGGACTGTCTCCACCTTCAGTTAATTTCAGTTGATTGCTCTGCTCTGATTGGTCGACTCCACCTGGCCACGTGGTTGCTTAGCTACCAAAGCCTCCCCCAACCTCCTACTCCCCCCCCCCCCCCCTACTCCAACACAGACATTCTCACTGAACAGACATGGCGTTCTTTCATTAAACACGAGACCTTATAACTTGACCATACATTGTCCAATCTGCTTCAAACTTGTCATGCATGATGATGGCTCATCACTGACCAGTTGTACATAACAATATTTCATAAATTCCCGCCCTTTTTGATTAGCCACGCCCCCTTTCTTAACTAATGAACCGTTTGTCCTAGAAACTTGTATGAGGTGTCAGATTACTCAGCATAGCGTCCCTGTCTAACTGTTGATTGATAGCCCCGCCCCTTTTGATTAGCCACGCCCTTTTTACTAACTAATGAACTGTTTGTCCTAGAAACTTGTATGAGGTGTCTGCTAACTCAGGACAGAGCCCCTGTTTTACTGGTGATTGAAGCCACGCCCCTTTTGATTAGCCATGCCCTTTTTACTAACTAATGAACCGTTTGTCCTACAGACTTGTATGAGGTGTCTGTGAACTCAGGACAGAGTCCCTGTTTGACTGGTGATTGAAGCCACGCCCCCTTTGAGTAGCCACGCCCCTTTTGACTAACTAGTGAACCGTTTGTCCTACAGACTTGTATGAGGTGTCTGTGGACTCAGGACAGAGTCCCTGTTTGACTGGTGATTGAAGCCACGCCCCCTTTGAGTAGCCACGCCCCTTTTTACTAACTAGTGAACCGTTTGTCCTACAGACTTGTATGAGGTGTCTGTGAACTCAGGACAGAGTCCCTGTTTAACTGCTGATTTAAACCACGAGAATCATCCAGCAGTAGTCCCGTGGCACTCCAAAATTTCCCTGGAATTTTGTTTCTAGTTATAGATTATTCTTCCGTAAAAACTTTGGCGCGTAACTAGTCTCGCAGCTTTGAGAAATCGCGAAAAGTAAAAACGTCAAAAGTTGCGCCCTAATCGGGAATCGTGTGGAATGACTTTTTTTAGCGATCGGCGTGCACGTTTTTGCACAACGTGCACAAACGTGCACTTTTCGGCCCATCCGGAACGCATTGCGCAAACTTTGGGGCCTCACCATTCGCAAACCGTTGCTCGTAAAATTCCGAACTGATTTAGGAAGTTGTAGGGCCTGAATTTAACTCTAGTCCTGTGAAATTTCAGAGCAATTGCACGTATAGTTTTCGCACGAAGTGCGAAAACATTTCCATTTTTCCAAACTAATGGGGAGGGTGATTTTCCCATGTGTGTGTATTGCGCGGAATGTTCAGAGTGCAGAGTGATGATGTCATCACGCAGAGTGGAGAGGGAGAGAAGGAATTGTCACACAATAAATTTGAAAACTGCGCTCCAGGCCGCAAATTCCACTCTACAGAAATAATTTATACATAGAAACGGAGGAAAATTTGTCTTCTCACTCACAATCCTCTGGTAAAGCTGTCAGAGTTATAGTTTGGGCGCAGGACACAGAGAAGTGCCACCAAAACGCATCAACTGCCCCATTGAGTCCCATATTAAAAACACGTGAGGATTTTTGAAAAAATCAGATGTAAGAGTTTTTTTAAATCGCTCTAACAAAGCTATTTTTTCATTTTTCTTAAAAAAAAATATATGTAGACGTTCAGGAAGAACTCAGGACGCTCAAAGTGAAGTCAGATTAGTGATAGGTGTTATGGTTTTGCCAAAAATGCTTTCTGTTCGAGGCCAGAATTTTCAGTTTGTCCAACTCTGGCTGCTCACTTTAGCAAAGCATTGTCAGTGACAGTTAGTTTCTGTTGATTGCTCTGCTCTGATTGGTCGACTCCACCTGGCCACGTGGTTGCTTAGCTACCAAAGCTCCCCCCCCCTCCCTCTCCCTTCCTCCAACACAGACATTTTAACTGAAAACAGTTAACTCTTTTAACTTGACCATACATTGTCCAATCTGCCTCAAACTTGTCATACATGATGATGGCTCATCACTGTTTGTCTACATAACAATATTTCATAAATTCCCGCCCTTTTTGATTAGCCACGCCCCCTTTCTTAACTAATGAACCGTTTGTCCTAGAAATTTGTATGAGGTGTCAGATTACTCAGCATGGCGTCCCTGTCTAACTGTTGATTGATAACCCCGCCCCTTTTGATAAGCCACGCCCCTTTTACTAACTAGTGAACCGTTTGTCCTACAGACTTGTATGAGGTGTCTGTGAACTCAGGACAGAGTCCCTGTTTGACTGGTGATTGAAGCCACGCCCCCTTTGAGTAGCCACGCCCCTTTTTACTAACTAGTGAACCGTTTGTCCTACAGACTTGTATGAGGTGTCTGTGAACTCAGGACAGAGTCCCTGTTTAACTGCTGATTTAAACCACGAGAATCATCCGGCAGTAGTCCCGTGGCACTCCAAAATTTCCCTGGAATTTTGTTTCTAGTTAGTGCCACGGCTGAGCAGCGAGGCACTCATCTTCACTGCAAGCAGTGAGGATGAGTGCCTCGTGCGAAGCACGAGGCATCTCTTATTATTGCTCATGTTTATTATTATTATTATTATATATAGATTATTCTTCCGTAAAAACTTTGGCGCGTAACTAGTCCCGCAGCTTTGAGAAATCGCGAAAAGTAAAAACGTCAAAAGTTGCGCCCTAATCGGGAATCGTGTGGAATGACTTTTTTTAGCGATCGCCGTGCACGTTTTCGCACAACGTGCACAAACGTGCACTTTTCGGCCCATCCGGAACGCATTGCGCAAACTTTGGGGCCTCACCATTCGCAAACCGTTGCTCGTAAAATTCCGAACCAATTTAGAAAGTTGTAGGGCCTGAATTTAACTCTAGTCCTGTGAAATTTCAAAGCGATTGCACGTATAGTTTTCGCACGAAGTGCGAAAACATTTCCATTTTTCCAAACTAATGGGGAGGGCGATTTTCCCATGTGTGTGTATTGCGCGGAATGTTCAGACTCTAGACTGGTGATGTCATCAAGCAGAGTGTAGAGGGAGAGAAGGAATTGTCAAAAAATACATTTGAAAACTGCGCTCCAGGCCGCAAATTCCACTCTACAGAAATAATTTATACATAGAAACGGAGGAAAATTTGTCTTCTCACTCACAATCCTCTGGTAAAGCTGTCAGAGTTATAGTTTGGGCGCAGGACACAGAGAAGTGCCACCAAAACGCATCAACTGCCCCATTGAGTCCCATATTAAAAACACGTGAGGATTTTTGAAAAAATCAGATGTAAGAGTTTTTTCAAATCGCTCTAACAAAGCTATTTTTTCATTTTTCTTAAAAAAAAATATATGTAGACGTTCAGGAAGAACTCAGGACGCTCAAAGTGAAGTCGGATCAGTGATAGGTATTATGGTTTTGCCGAAAATGCTTTCTGTTCGAGGCCAGAATTTTCAGTTTGTCCACCTCTGGCTGCTCACTTTAGCAAAGCATTGTCAGTGACAGTTAGTTTCTGTTGATTGCTCTGCTCTGATTGGTCGACTCCACCTGGCCACGTGGTTGCTTAGCTACCAAAGCTCCCCCCCCCCTCCCCCCTCCCCTCCTCCAACACAGACATTTTAACTGAAAACAGTTAACTCTTTTAACTTGACCATACATTGTCCAATCTGCCTCAAACTTGTCATACATGATGATGGCTCATCACTGATTGTCTACATGACAATATTTCATGAATTCCTGCCCTTTTTGATTAGCCACGCCCCCTTTTACTAACTAGTGAACCGTTTGTGCTACAGACTTGTATGAGGTGTCTGTGAAGTCAGGACAGAGTCCCTGTTTGACTGGTGATTGAAGCCACGCCCCCTTTGAGTAGCCACGCCCCTTTTTACTAACTAGTGAACCGTTTGTCCTACAGACTTGTATGAGGTGTCTGTGAACTCAGGACAGAGTCCCGGTTTAACTGCTGATTTAATCCACGAGAATCATCCGGCAGTAGTCCCGTGGCACTCCAAAATTTCCCTGGAATTTTGTTTCTAGTTAGTGCCACGGCTGAGCAGCGAGGCACTCATCTTCACTGCAAGCAGTGAGGATGAGTGCCTCGTGCGAAGCACGAGGCATCTCTTATTATTGCTCATGTTTATTAGTGCCACGGCTGAGCAGCGAGGCACTCATCTTCACTGCAAGCAGTGAGGATGAGTGCCTCGTGCGAAGCACGAGGCATCTCTTATTATTGCTCATGTTTATTATTATTATTATTATATATAGATTATTCTTCCGTAAAAACTTTGGCGCGTAACTAGTCCCACAGCTTTGAGAAATCGCGAAAAGTAAAAACGTCAAAAGTTGCGCCCTAATCGGGAATCGTGTGGAATGACTTTTTTTAGCGATCGGCGTGCACGTTTTCGCACAACGTGCACAAACGTGCACTTTTCGGCCCATCCGGAACGCATTGCGCAAACTTTGGGGCCTCACCATTCGCAAACCGTTGCTCGTAAAATTCCGAACCGATTTAGAAAGTTGTAGGGCCTGAATTTAACTCTAGTCCTGTTAAATTTCAAAGCGATTGCACGTATAGTTTTCGCACGAAGTGCGAAAACATTTCATTTTTTCCAAACTAATGGGGAGGGCGATTTTCCCATGTGTGTGTATTGCGCGGAATGTTCAGACTCTAGACTGGTGATGTCATCAAGCAGAGTGGAGAGGGAGAGAAGGAATTGTCAAAAAATAAATTTGAAAACTGCGCTCCAGGCCGCAAATTCCACTCTACAGAAATAATTTATACATAGAAACGTAGGAAAATTTGTCTTCTCACTCACAATCCTCTGGTAAAGCTGTCAGAGTTATAGTTTGGGCGCAGGACACAGAGAAGTGCCACCAAAACGCACCAACTGCCCCATTGTGTCCCATATTAAAAACACAGGAGGATTCCAGAAAAAATTAGATTTAAGAGTTTTTTTAGATCGCTCTAACAAAGCTATTTTTTCATTTTTCTTAAAAAAAAATATATGTAGACGTTCAGGAAGAACTCAGGACGCTCAAAGTGAAGTCGGATCAGTGATAGGTATTATGGTTTTGCCGAAAATGCTTTCTGTTCGAGGCCAGAATTTTCAGTTTGTCCACCTCTGGCTGCTCACTTTAGCAAAGCATTGTCAGTGACAGTTAGTTTCTGTTGATTGCTCTGCTCTGATTGGTCGACTCCACCTGGCCACGTGGTTGCTTAGCTACCAAAGCTCCCCCCCCCTCCCTCTCCCCTCCTCCAACACAGACATTTTAACTGAAAACAGTTAACTCTTTTAACTTGACCATACATTGTCCAATCTGCCTCAAACTTGTCATACATGATGATGGCTCATCACTGATTGTCTACATAACAATATTTCATAAATTCCCGCCCTTTTTGATTAGCCACGCCCCCTTTCTTAACTAATGAACCGTTTGTCCTAGAAATTTGTATGAGGTGTCAGATTACTCAGCATGGCGTCCCTGTCTAACTGTTGATTGATAACCCCGCCCCTTTTGATAAGCCACGCCCCTTTTACTAACTAGTGAACCGTTTGTCCTACAGACTTGTATGAGGTGTCTGTGAACTCAGGACAGAGTCCCTGTTTGACTGGTGATTGAAGCCACGCCCCCTTTGAGTAGCCACGCCCCTTTTTACTAACTAGTGAACAGTTTGTCCTACAGACTTGTATGAGGTGTCTGTGGACTCAGGACAGAGTCCCTGTTTAACTGCTGATTTAAACCACGAGAATCATCCGGCAGTAGTCCCGTGGCACTCCAAAATTTCCCTGGAATTTTGTTTCTAGTTATTATTATTATTATAGATTATTCTTCCGTAAAAACTTTGGCGCGTAACTAGTCTCGCAGCTTTGAGAAATCGCGAAAAGTAAAAACGTCAAAAGTTGCGCCCTAATCGGGAATCGTGTGGAATGACTTTTATTAGCGATCGGCGCGCACGTTTTCGCACAACGTGCACAAACGTGCACTTTTCGGCCCATCCGGAACGCATTGCGCCAACTTTGGGGCCTCACCATTCGCAAACCGTTGCTCGTAAAATTCCGAACCGATTTAGAAAGTTGTAGGGCCTGAATTTAACTCTAGTCCTGTGAAATTTCAGAGCGATTGCACGTATAGTTTTCGCACGAAGTGCGAAAACATTTCCATTTTTCCAAACTAATGGGGACGGCGATTTTCCCATGTGTGTGTATTGCGCGGAATGTTCAGAATCTAGACTGGTGATGTCATCAAGCAGAGTGTAGAGGCAGAGAAGGAGTTGTCACAAAATAAATTTGAAAACTGCGCTCCAGGCCGCAAATTTCACTCTACAGAAATAATTTATACATAGAAACGGAGGAAAATTTGTGGTCTCACTCACAATCCTCTTGTAAACCTGTCAGAGTAATAGTTTGGGCGCAGGACACAGAGAAGTGCCACCAAAACACATCAACTGCCCCATTGAGTCCCATATTAAAAACACGTGAGGATTTTTGAAAAAATCAGATGTAAGAGGTTTTTTAAATCGCTCTAACAAAGCTATTTTTTCATTTTTCTTAAAAAAAAAATATATGTAGACGTTCAGGAAGAACTCAGGACGCTCAAAGTGAAGTCGGATCAGTGATAGGTGTTATGGTTTTGCCAAAAATGCTTTCTGTTCGAGGCCAGAATTTTCAGTTTGTCCACCTCTGGCTGCTCACTTTAGCAAAGCATTGTCAGTGACAGTTAGTTTCTGTTGATTGCTCTGCTCTGATTGGTCGAGGAAACCACGTGGCCACACCTGGCCACGTGGTTGCTTAGCTACCAAAGCCCCCCCCCCCCCCCCCTCCCCTCCTCCAACACAGACATTTTAACTGAAAACAGTTAACTCTTTTAACTTGACCATACATTGTCCAATCTGCCTCAAACTTGTCATACATGATGATGGCTCATCACTGATTGTCTACATAACAATATTTCATAAATTCCCGCCCTTTTTGATTAGCCACGCCCCCTTTCTTAACTAATGAACCGTTTGTCCTAGAAATTTGTATGAGGTGTCAGATTACTCAGCATGGCGTCCCTGTCTAACTGTTGATTGATAACCCCGCCCCTTTTGATAAGCCACGCCCCTTTTACTAACTAGTGAACCGTTTGTCCTACAGACTTGTATGAGGTGTCTGTGGACTCAGGACAGAGTCCCTGTTTGACTGGTGATTGAAGCCACGCCCCCTTTGAGTAGCCACGCCCCTTTTTACTAACTAGTGAACCGTTTGTCCTACAGACTTGTATGAGGTGTCTGTGAACTCAGGACAGAGTCCCTGTTTGACTGGTGATTGAAGCCACGCCCCCTTTGAGTAGCCACGCCCCTTTTTACTAACTAGTGAACCGTTTGTCCTACAGACTTGTATGAGGTGTCTGTGAACTCAGGACAGAGTCCCTGTTTAACTGCTGATTTAAACCACGAGAATCATCCGGCAGTAGTCCCGTGGCACTCCAAAATTTCCCTGGAATTTTGTTTCTAGTTAGTGCCACGGCTGAGCAGCGAGGCACTCATCTTCACTGCAAGCAGTGAGGATGAGTGCCTCGTGCGAAGCACGAGGCATCTCTTATTATTGCTCATGTTTATTATTTATTTATTTATTATAGATTATTCTTCCGTAAAAACTTTGGCGCGTAACTAGTCTCGCAGCTTTGAGAAATCGCGAAAAGTAAAAACGTCAAAAGTTGCGCCCTAATCGGGAATCGTGTGGAATGACTTTTTTTAGCGATCGGCGTGCACGTTTTTGCACAACGTGCACAAACGTGCACTTTTCGGCCCATCCGGAACGCATTGCGCAAACTTTGGGGCCTCACCATTCGCAAACCGTTGCTCGTAAAATTCCGAACCGATTTAGGAAGTTGTAGGGCCTGAATTTAACTCTAGTCCTGTGAAATTTCAGAGCAATTGCACGTATAGTTTTCGCACGAAGTGCGAAAACATTTCCATTTTTCCAAACTAATGGGGAGGGTGATTTTCCCATGTGTGTGTATTGCGCGGAATGTTCAGAGTGCAGAGTGATGATGTCATCACGCAGAGTGGAGAGGGAGAGAAGGAATTGTCACACAATAAATTTGAAAACTGCGCTCCAGGCCGCAAATTCCACTCTACAGAAATAATTTATACATAGAAACGGAGGAAAATTTGTCTTCTCACTCACAATCCTCTGGTAAAGCTGTCAGAGTTATAGTTTGGGCGTAGGACACAGAGAAGTGCCACCAAAACGCATCAACTGCCCCATTGAGTCCCATATTAAAAACACGTGAGGATTTTTGAAAAAATCAGATGTAAGAGTTTTTTTAAATCGCTCTAACAAAGCTATTTTTTCATTTTTCTTAAAAAAAAATATATGTAGACGTTCAGGAAGAACTCAGGACGCTCAAAGTGAAGTCAGATTAGTGATAGGTGTTATGGTTTTGCCAAAAATGCTTTCTGTTCGAGGCCAGAATTTTCAGTTTGTCCAACTCTGGCTGCTCACTTTAGCAAAGCATTGTCAGTGACAGTTAGTTTCTGTTGATTGCTCTGCTCTGATTGGTCGACTCCACCTGACCACGTGGTTGCTTAGCTACCAAAGCCCCCCCCCCCCCCTCCCTCTCCCCTCCTCCAACACAGACATTTTAACTGAAAACAGTTAACTCTTTTAACTTGACCATACATTGTCCAATCTGCCTCAAACTTGTCATACATGATGATGGCTCATCACTGATTGTCTACATAACAATATTTCATAAATTCCCGCCCTTTTTGATTAGCCACGCCCCCTTTCTTAACTAATGAACCGTTTGTCCTAGAAATTTGTATGAGGTGTCAGATTACTCAGCATGGCGTCCCTGTCTAACTGTTGATTGATAACCCCGCCCCTTTTGATAAGCCACGCCCCTTTTACTAACTAGTGAACCGTTTGTCCTACAGACTTGTATGAGGTGTCTGTGAACTCAGGACAGAGTCCCTGTTTGACTGGTGATTGAAGCCACGCCCCCTTTGAGTAGCCACGCCCCTTTTTACTAACTAGTGAACCGTTTGTCCTACAGACTTGTATGAGGTGTCTGTGAACTCAGGACAGAGTCCCTGTTTAACTGCTGATTTAAACCACGAGAATCATCCGGCAGTAGTCCCGTGGCACTCCAAAATTTCCCTGGAATTTTGTTTCTAGTTATTATTATTATAGATTATTCTTCCGTAAAAACTTTGGCGCGTAACTAGTCTCGCAGCTTTGAGAAATCGCGAAAAGTAAAAACGTCAAAAGTTGCGCCCTAATCGGGAATCGTGTGGAATGACTTTTATTAGCGATCGGCGCGCACGTTTTCGCACAACGTGCACAAACGTGCACTTTTCGGCCCATCCGGAACGCATTGCGCAAACTTTGGGGCCTCACCATTCGCAAACCGTTGCTCGTAAAATTCCGAACCGATTTAGAAAGTTGTAGGGCCTGAATTTAACTCTAGTCCTGTGAAATTTCAAAGCGATTGCACGTATAGTTTTCGCACGAAGTGCGAAAACATTTCCATTTTTCCAAACTAATGGGGAGGGCGATTTTCCCATGTGTGTGTATTGCGCGGAATGTTCAGAGTCCAGAGCGGTGATGTCATCAAGCAGAGTGGAGAGGGAGAGAAGGAATTGTCAAAAAATAAATTTGAAAACTGCGCTCCAGGCCGCAAATTCCACTCTACAGAAATAATTTATACATAGAAACGGAGGAAAATTTGTCTTCTCACTCACAATCCTCTGGTAAAGCTGTCAGAGTTATAGTTTGGGCGCAGGACACAGAGAAGTGCCACCAAAACGCATCAACTGCCCCATTGAGTCCCATATTAAAAACACATGAGGATTTTTGAAAAAATCAGATGTAAGAGTTTTTTTAAATCGCTCTAACAAAGCTATTTTTTCATTTTTCTTAAAAAAAAATATATGTAGACGTTCAGGAAGAACTCAGGACGCTCAAAGTGAAGTCAGATTAGTGATAGGTGTTATGGTTTTGCCAAAAATGCTTTCTGTTCGAGGTCAGAATTTTCAGTTTGGCCACCTCTGGCTGCTCACTTTAGCAAAGCATTGTCAGTGACAGTTAGTTTCTGTTGATTGCTCTGCTCTGATTGGTCGACTCCACCTGGCCACGTGGTTGCTTAGCTACCAAAGCTCCCCCCCCCTCCCTCTCCCCTCCTCCAACACAGACATTTTAACTGAAAACAGTTAACTCTTTTAACTTGACCATACATTGTCCAATCTGCCTCAAACTTGTCATACATGATGATGGCTCATCACTGATTGTCTACATAACAATATTTCATAAATTCCCGCCCTTTTTGATTAGCCACGCCCCCTTTCTTAACTAATGAACCGTTTGTCCTAGAAATTTGTATGAGGTGTCAGATTACTCAGCATGGCGTCCCTGTCTAACTGTTGATTGATAACCCCGCCCCTTTTGATAAGCCACGCCCCTTTTACTAACTAGTCAACCGTTTGTCCTACAGACTTGTATGAGGTGTCTGTGAACTCAGGACAGAGTCCCTGTTTGACTGGTGATTGAAGCCACGCCCCCTTTGAGTAGCCACGCCCCTTTTTACTAACTAGTGAACCGTTTGTCCTACAGACTTGTATGAGGTGTCTGTGAACTCAGGACAGAGTCCCGGTTTAACTGCTGATTTAATCCACGAGAATCATCCGGCAGTAGTCCCGTGGCACTCCAAAATTTCCCTGGAATTTTGTTTCTAGTTATTATTATTATTATTATATATAGATTATTCTTCCGTAAAAACTTTGGCGCGTAACTAGTCCCACAGCTTTGAGAAATCGCGAAAAGTAAAAACGTCAAAAGTTGCGCCCTAATCGGGAATCGTGTGGAATGACTTTTTTTAGCGATCGGCGCGCACGTTTTCGCACAACGTGCACAAACGTGCACTTTTTGGCCCATCCGGAACGCATTGCGCAAAATTTGGGGCCTCACCATTCGCAAACCGTTGCTCGTAAAATTCCGAACCGATTTAGAAAGTTGTAGGGCCTGAATTTAACTCTAGTCCTGTGAAATTTCAAAGCGATTGCACGTATAGTTTTCGCACGAAGTGCGAAAACATTTCCATTTTTCCAAACTAATGGGGAGGGCGATTTTCCCATGTGTGTGTATTGCGCGGAATGTTCAGAGTCCAGAGTGATGATGTCATCAAGCAGAGTGGAGAGGGAGAGAAGGAATTGTCAAAAAATACATTTGAAAACTGCGCTCCAGGCCGCAAATTTCACTCTACAGTAATAATTTGTACATAGAAATGTAGGGAAATTTGTGGTCTCACTCACAATCCTCTGGTAAAGCTGTCAGAGTTTTAGTTTGGGCGCAGGACACAGAGAAGTGCCACCAAAACGCAACAACTGCCCCATTGAGTCCCATGTTAAAAACACACGAGGATTTTTGAAATAATCAGATTTTACTGTTTTTTTTAGATCGCTCTAACAAAGCTATTTTTTCATTTTTCTTAAAAAAAAATATATGTAGACGTTCAGGAAGAACTCAGGACGCTCAAAGTGAAGTCGGATCAGTGATAGGTATTATGGTTTTGCCGAAAATGCTTTCTGTTCGAGGCCAGAATTTTCAGTTGGTCCACCTCTGGCTGCTCAGTGTGGCAGAACCATAGGGCAGAACTGTCTCCACCTTCAGTTAATTTCAGTTGATTGCTCTTCTCTGATTGGTCGACTCCACCTGGTCACGTGGTTGCTTAGCTACCAAAGCCCCCCCCCTCCCCTCCTCCAACACAGACATTTTAAGTGAAAACAGTTAACTCTTTTAACTTGACCATACATTGTCCAATCTGCCTCAAACTTGTCATACATGATGATGGTGATTGAAGCCACGCCCCCTTTTAGTAGCCACGCCCCTTTTTACTAACTAGTGAACCGTTTGTCCTACAGACTTGTATGAGGTGTCTGTGGACTCAGGACAGAGTCCCTGTTTGACTGGTGATTGAAGCCACGCCCCCTTTGAGTAGCCACGCCCCTTTTTACTAACTAGTGAACCGTTTGTCCTACAGACTTGTATGAGGTGTCTGTGAACTCAGGACAGAGTCCCTGTTTAACTGCTGATTTAAACCACGAGAATCATCCGGCAGTAGTCCCGTGGCACTACAAAATTTCCCTTGAATTTTGTTTCTAGTTATTATTATTTTGTGTGCTTGCTTGCAAAAGCACACTAACTACTATTCACCGTGTCTATTTTTATTATTTTGTGTGCTTGCTTGCAAAAGCACACTAACTACTCTTCACCGGGCTTATTTTGTGTGCTTGCTTGCAAAAGCACACTAACTACTATTCACCGTAACTATTTTTATTATTATTTTTAATCTTCCGTTTCTTCCGTGTCATTTTTCGGTCGACTACTCCTCCCAGAGTTTTTGCCGCACATACACAAAAAAGGTATCAAACCGACCGGCTCGCCCATGACAAGTGTGCTATGACTTTTCTAAGGGTTTCGACATACGGTTTTCAAATTATTGGGCAAAAACACATCAAAAAATCCCCCCAATGTAACCCTATGGAGAGTCTAGAGTGGGGAAGTCATCAAACAGAGTGTAGAGGGAGAGAAAGAATTGTCAAAAAATAAATTTGAAAACTGCGCTCCAGGCCGCAAATTTCACTCTACAGAAATAATTTATACATAGAAACGTAGGAAAATTTGTCCTCTCACTCACAATCCTCTGGTAAAGCTGTCAGAGTTATAGTTTGGGCGCAGGACGCACAGATGCTCAAACAAAATGCACCAACTGCCGCATCGGCTCCCATATTAAAAATGAAGGAAGATTTCTCAAAAAAAAAATTTAACAGTTTTTTAAAATCGCTCTAACAAAGCTATTTTTTCATTTTTCTTAAAAAAAAACATATGGAGATGTTCAGGAAGAACTCAGGACGCTCAAAGTAAAGTCGGATCAATGATGGGTATTATGGTTTTGCCGAAAATGCTTTCTGTTCGAGGCCAGAATTTCAAGTTTGTCCACCTCTGTCTGCTCACTTTGATGGAACTGTCTCCATCGTCAGTTAATTTCAGTTGATTGCTCTGCTCTGATTGGTCGACTCCACCTGGCCACGTGGTTGCTTAGCTACCAAAGCCCCCCCCTCCTCCAACACAGACATTCTAACTGATAACTGTCAGTTTACTCTAAGTAAACAGACATGGCTTTCTTCATAAAACACGAGACCTTATAACTTGACCATACATTGTCCAATCTGCCTCAAACTTGTCATGCATGATGATGGTTCATCACTTTTCAGTTCTACATAACAATAATTCATAAATTCCCGCCCTTTTTATTAGCCACGCCCCCTTTTACTAACTAATGAACCGTTTCTCCTAGAAACTTGTATAAGATGTCAGATTACTCAGCATAGAGTCCCTGTTTAACTGGTGATTGATAACCCCGCCCCTTTTGATAAGCCACGCCCATTTTACTAACTAGTGAACCGTTTGTCCTAGAGACTTGTACGAGGTGTCAGTGCACTCAGCAGAAAGTCCCTGTTTAATCCGTGCCCCTTTTGATAAGCCACGAGAGTCACGGTCCAGAGGCAAGCACACAATCAAAATTTCTTTAGGAATTTTCTAGTTCTTCTTCCGTTTCTTCCGTGTTGTTTTTCCGTCGACTACTCCTCCCAGAGTTTTGGCCGCACATACACAAAAAAGGTATCAAACCGACCGGCTCGCCCATGACCAGTCCACCTGGCCACCTGGTTGCTTAGCTACCAAAGCTCCCCCCTCCCCCCTCCCTCCTCCAACACAGACATTCTAACTGATAACTGTCAGTTTACTCTAAGTGAACAGACCTAATAACTTGACCATACATTGTCCAATCTTCCTCAAACTTGCCAAGCATGATGATGGTTCATCACTGACCACTTATACATAATAATGTTTCATAAATTCCCGCCCTTTTTGATTAGCCACGCCCCCTTTCATAACTAATGAACCGTTTGTCCTCGAGACTTGTATGAGGTGTCTGTGAACTTAGGACAGAGTCCCTGTTTAACTGCTGATTCAAGCCACGCCCCCTTTGAGTGACCACGCCCCCTTTTACTAACTTGTGAACCGTTTGTCCTACAGACTTGTATGAGGTGTCTGTGAACTCAGGACAGAGTCACTGTTTGACTGTTGATTTGAGCCACGAGAGTCACGGTCCAGAGGCAAGCACACAATCAAAATTTCTTTAGAAATTTTCTAGTTATTCTTCCGTTTCTTCCGTGTTGTTTTTCCGTCGACTACTCCTCCCAGAGTTTTGGTCGCACATACACAAAAAAGGTATCAAACCGACCGGCTCGCCCATGACCAGTGTGCTATGACTTTTCTAAGGGTTTCGACAAACGGTTTTCAAATTATTGGGCAAAAACACGTCAAAAAATCCCCCCAATGTAACCCTATGGAGAGTCTAGAGTGGTGATGTAATCAAACAGAGTGTAGAGGGAGAGAACGAATTGTCAAAAAATAAATTTGAAAACTGCGCTCCAGGCCGCAAATTTCACTCTACAGAAATAATTTATACATAGAAACGTAGGAAAATTTGTCCTCTCACTCACAATCCTCTGGTAAAGCTGTCAGAGTTATAGTTTGGGTGCAGGACGCACAGATGCACAAACAAAACACATCAACTGCCTCATTGGCTCCCATATTAAAAATGCAGGAAGATTTCTCCCCAAAATTTTTTTTACAGTTTTTTAAAATCGCTCTAACGAAGCTATTTTTTCATCTTTCTTTAAAAAAAATATATGTAGACGTTCAGGAAGAACTCAGGACGCTCAAAGTGAAGTCGGATCAATGATAGGTATTATGGTTTTGCCAAAAATGCTTTCTGTTCAAGGCCAGAATTTTCAGTTTGTCCACCTCTGTCTGCTCACTGTGATGGAACTGTCAGTTAATTTCAGTTGATTGCTCTGCTCTTATTGGTCGACTCCACCTGGCCACCTGGTTGCTTAGCTACCAAAGCCTCCCCCCTCCCCCCTCCCTCCTCCAACACAGACATTCTAACTGATAACTGTCAGTTTACTCTAAGTGAACAGACCTTATAACTTGACCATACATTGTCCAATCTTCCTCAAACTTGCCAAGCATGATGATGGTTCATCACTGACCACTTATACATAATAATGTTTCATAAATTCCCGCCCTTTTTGATTAGCCACGCCCCCTTTCATAACTAATGAATCGTTTGTCCTAGAAACTTATACAAGGTGTCAGATTACTCGGCATGAAGTCCCTGTTTAACTGGTGATTGATAACCCCGCCCCTTTTGATTAGCCACGCCCCCTTTCATAACTAATGAACCGTTTGTCCTAGAGACTTGTATGAGGTGTCTGTGAACTTAGGACAGAGTCCCTGTTTAACTGCTGATTCAAGCCACGCCCCCTTTGAGTGACCACGCCCCCTTTTACTAACTTGTGAACCGTTTGTCCTACAGACTTGTATGAGGTATCTGTGAACTCAGGACAGAGTCACTGTTTGACTGTTGATTTGAGCCACGAGAATGATGGTCCAGAGGCAAGCACACAATCAAAATTTCTTTAGAAATTTTCTAGTTATAGATTATTCTTCCGTAAAAACTTTGGCGCGTAACTAGTCTCGCAGCTTTGAGAAATCGCGAAAAGTAAAAACGTCAAAAGTTGCGCCCTAATCGGGAATCGTGTGGAATGACTTTTATTAGCGATCGGCGCGCACGTTTTCGCACAACGTGCACAAACGTGCACTTTTCGGCCCATCCGGAACGCATTGCGCCAACTTTGGGGCCTCACCATTCGCAAACCGTTGCTCGTAAAATTCCGAACCGATTTAGAAAGTTGTAGGGCCTGAATTTAACTCTAGTCCTGTGAAATTTCAAAGCGATTGCACGTATAGTTTTCGCACGAAGTGCGAAAACATTTCCATTTTTCCAAACTAATGGGGAGGGCGATTTTCCCATGTGTGTGTATTGCGCGGAATGTTCAGACTCTAGACTGGTGATGTCATCAAGCAGAGTGGAGAGGGAGAGAAGGAATTGTCAAAAAGTAAATTTGAAAACTGCGCTCCAGGCCGCAAATTTCACTCTATAGAAATAATTTATACATAGAAACGGAGGAAAATTTGTGGTCTCACTCACAATCCTCTGGTAAAGCTGTCAGAGTTATAGTTTGGGCGCAGGACACAGAGAAGCGCCACCAAAACGCATCAACTGCCCCATTGAGTCCCATATTAAAAACACACGAGGAATTTAAAAAAAATCTGATTTAAGAGTTTTTTTTGATCGCTCTAACAAAGCTATTTTTTCATTTTTCTTAAAAAAAAATATATGTAGATGTTCAGGAAGAACTCAGGACGCTCAAAGTGAAGTCGGATAAGTGATAGGTATTATGGTTTTGCCAAAAAAGCTTTCTGTTCCAGGCCAGAATTTTCAGTTTGTCCACCTCTGGCTGCTCACTTTAGCAAAGCATTGTCAGTGACAGTTAGGTTCTGTTGATTGCTCTGCTCTGATTGGTCGACTCCACCTGGCCACGTGGTTGCTTAGCTACCAAAGCTCCCCCCCCCCTCCCTCTCCCCTCCTCCAACACAGACATTTTAACTGAAAACAGTTAACTCTTTTAACTTGACCATACATTGTCCAATCTGCCTCAAACTTGTCATACATGATGATGGCTCATCACTGATTGTCTACATAACAATATTTCATAAATTCCCGCCCTTTTTGATTAGCCACGCCCCCTTTCATAACTAATGAACCGTTTGTCCTAGAAACTTGTATAAGGTGTCAGATTACTCAGCATAGAGTCCCTGTTTAACTGGTGATTGATAACCCCGCCCCTTTTGACTAGCCACGCCCCCTTTTACTAACTAATGAACCGTTTGTCCTAGAGACTTGTATGAGGTGTCTGTGAACTCAGGACAGAGTCCCAGTTTGACTGGTGATTGATTACCCCGCCCCTTTTGGGTAGCCACGCCCCTTTTAATAGCCACGCCCCTTTTTACTAACTAGTGAACCGTTTGTCCTACAGACTTGTATGAGGTGTCTGTGTACTCAGGACAGAGTCCCTGTTTAACTGGTGGTTGATTACCCCGCCCCTTTTGGGTAGCCACGCCCCTTTTATTAGCCACGCCCCTTTTTACTAACTAGTGAACCGTTTGTCCTACAGACTTGTATGAGGTGTCTGTGTACTCAGGACAGAGTCCCTGTTTAACTGGTGGTTTATTACCCTGCCCCTTTTGAGTAGCCACGCCCCTTTTAGTAGCCACGCCCCTTTTTACTAACTAGTGAACCGTTTGTCCTACAGACTTGTATGAGGTGTTTGTGAACTCAGGACAGAGTCCCTGTTTAACTGCTGATTTAAGCAACAAGAATCATCCGGCAGTAGTCCCGTGGCACTCCAAAATTTCCCTGGAATTTTGTTTCTAGTATTTATTTTGTGTGCTTGCTTGCAAAAGCACACTAACTACTATTCACCGGGCTTATTTTGTGTGCTTGCTTGCAAAAGCACACTAACTACTATTCACCGGGACTATTTTTATTAGTGCCACGGCTGAGCAGCGAGGCACTCATCTTCACTGCAAGCAGTGAGGATCTCTTATTATTGCTCATGTTTATTATTATAGATTATTCTTCCGTAAAAACTTTGGCGCGTAACTAGTCTCACAGCTTTGAGAAATCGCGAAAAGTAAAAACGTCAAAAGTTGCGCCCTCATCGGGAATCGTGTGGAATGACTTTTATTAGCGATCGGCGCGCACGTTTTCGCACAATGTGCACAAACGTGCACTTTTTGGCCCATCCGGAACGCATTGCGCAAATTTTGGGGCCTCACCATTCGCAAACCGTTGCTCGTAAAATTCCGAACCGATTTAGAAAGTTGTAGGGCCTGAATTTAACTCTAGTCATGTGAAATTTCAAAGCGATTGCACGTATAGTTTTCCATTTTTCCAAACTAATGGGGAGGGAGATTTTCCCATGTGTGTGTATTGCGCGGAATGTTCAGACTCTAGACTGGTGATGTCATCAAGCAGAGTGGAGAGGGAGAGAAGGAATTGTCAAAAAATAAATTTGAAAACTGCGCTCCAGGCCGCAAATTCCACTCTACAGTAATAATTTGTACATAGAAAAGTAGGAAAATTTGTCTTCTCACGCACAATCCTCTTGTAAACCTGTCAGAGTTATAGTTTGGGCGTAGGACACAGAGAAGTGCCACCAAAACGCATCAACTGCCCCATTGAGTCCCATATTAAAAACACGTGAGGATTTTTGAAAAAATCAGATGTAAGAGTTTTTTTAAATCGCTCTAACAAAGCTATTTTTTCATTTTTCTTAAAAAAAAATATATGTAGACGTTCAGGAAGAACTCAGGACGCTCAAAGTGAAGTCAGATTAGTGATAGGTGTTATGGTTTTGCCAAAAATGCTTTCTGTTCGAGGCCAGAATTTTCAGTTTGTCCACCTCTGGCTGCTCACTTTAGCAAAGCATTGTCAGTGACAGTTAGTACCTGTTGATTGCTCTGCTCTGATTGGTCGACTCCACCTGGCCACGTGGTTGCTTAGCTACCAAAGCCCCCCCCCTCCCTCTCCCCTCCTCCAACACAGACATTTTAACTGAAAACATTTAACTCTTTTAACTTGACCATACATTGTCCAATCTGCCTCAAACTTGTCATACATGATGATGGCTCATCACTGATTGTCTACATAACAATATTTCATAAATTCCCGCCCTTTTTGATTAGCCACGCCCCCTTTCATAACTAATTAACCGTTTGTCCTAGAAACTTGTATAAAGTGTCAGATTACTCAGCATAGAGTCCCTGTTTAACTGGTGATTGATAACCCCGCCCCTTTTGACTAGCCACGCCCCCTTTTACTAACTAATGAACCGTTTGTCCTAGAGACTTGTATGAGGTGTCTGTGAACTCAGATCAGAGTACCTGTTTGACTGGTGGTTTATTACCCTGCCCCTTTTGAGTAGCCACGCCCCTTTTAGTAGCCACGCCCCTTTTTACTAACTAGTGAACCGTTTGTCCTACAGACTTGTATGAGGTATCTGTGTACTCAGGACAGAGTCCCTGTTTAACTGGTGGTTGATTACCCCGCCCCTTTTGGGTAGCCACGCCCCTTTTATTAGCCACGCCCCTTTTTACTAACTAGTGAACCGTTTGTCCTAAAGACTTGTATGAGGTGTCTGTGAACTCAGGACAGAGTCCCTGTTTAACTGCTGATTTAAACCACGAGAATCGTCCGGCAGTAGTCCCGTGGCACTCCAAAATTTCCCTGGAATTTTATTTCTAGTGATTATATATTATAGATTATTCTTCCGTAAAAACTTTGGCGCGTAACTAGCCCGCAGCTTTGAGAAATCGCGAAAAGTAAAAACGTCAAAAGTTGCGCCCTGGTCGGGAATCGTGTGGAATGACTTTTATTATCGTGGGTGTGTACGCTACCTACAAAGCAAAGGGCAGTCAGGTACTGGATTCAAGGTCACCTGAGATATACATTTTATAACTTCATTCCAGAACTTCCATATCTCAGGACAATCCCACAGACAATGTAATAAGGTGCCCTTTTCGACATTGCATTTAACACAGCTGTCAGGAATATTTGGATTCAACTTATTCAGTCTTTCTGGAGTAAAATAAGTTCTCATAATCCAATTATATTGAATCAGTTTGAGATGGGTATTTATTGTTAGAAGTTGGGCTCTCGAACACACGTCTCTCCAGTCCTCCTCTGAAATATCTTTTTGCAAGTCGTTTATCCATTGAGTTTTCCTATGCTCAGTAGAGTCTTTATGGTTCTTCACCAGTATATTATAGAGTAAGGATATCTGACCCTTGCCAGTACATTTATTCACTGCTATATTTTCTAATATGGACAAAGAGGGTTGTGTATAGGAGTGCGTCTGTGCGTAAACAAAACTCCTTAACTGCAAATATTTGAAGAAGTGTGTACGAGGTATACCATATTCATTTCTAAGTTCCTCAAATGAAATCAGTTTGCTTTCCTTATATAGATCCATAACTTTACAAATGCCCTTTGTTGCCCACTTTTTAAAACCTTGGTCTTTTTTGCCAGGAGAGAAGTTATCATTCCCCCATATTGGTGAGAAGCCTGAAAACAAAGCAGATTCACCAAGAAATGACTGTACGTTGTGCCAAACACTAATTGTGTTTCTCACAAAGGGGTTATCAGTATAAATAAGTGTCAAGTCGCAGGCCTTCAGTACTCATACTTTCAATTTGTACCCATGGTAAGTAAGGTTCAGATGAAAACCAGTACATTGCAGCTCTTATTTGGGCAGCCCAGAAATACCATTGTAAGTTGGGTAATTGTAACCCTCCCCTCTCATATGGTAGGTAAAGAAGTGATAGTCTCAACCTTGACCTTCTGTTATTCCAAATAAACCTTGTAAATATTTGCTTCATTTTCAAGAAGAACTGTGGGGGTGGCGATAAAGGAATAGATTGAAATAGATATAAAAACTTAGGTAGAATATTCATCTTGATTACATTTATACGTCCTAAAAGGGAGATTGGCATTGATGACCAACTATTCATGGATTCAGTTACTGAGGAAATTACAGGATCATAGTTAGAGGATACTAGATCCTTGATGGTTGGGGTAATGGTGATACCAAGATATTTAAATCCATTCACTGCATTATTGAAAGGGTGGTGTATCACTGGATTTATTCGTTCCTGCTTATTCAGAAACATGATAGAGGATTTTGTTTCATTTACTTTAAAGCCTGAAAATTTTCAATGTGTACAATGTGTCAATTAAGTTAACCAGATTAAGAATTGAATTATTTAAATCTGTTAGAAGCAAGAGGGTGTCATCAGCATACATTATAATGCGATGTTCGGTGTCCGATACTCTTATACCTGAAATTGAGGGGTGTGATCTCACTGCTATTGCAAACGGTTCCATTGCCAAAACAAATAGCATTGGCGAGAGAGGGCACCCCTGACGGGTACCTCTTGTGAGTTTGAAAGGAGATGATATTAAACAGTTGGTGGAGATCTCAGCCATTGGGTCAGTATAAAGTGTCACAATCCATTTTCGGAAGTAGTTACCAAAGCCAAAGCGAGATAACACATCAAATAAAAAGTTCCATTCCACCCTGTCGAATGCTTTTTCAGCATCCAGCGATAGAATGGCAGTGTCAGGGGTTCCCTCCCTCAAGCGTATCAAATTCAGCACCCTTCTGACATTATGAAAGGCTTGACGGTTTTTCACAAAACCATTCTGGTCCAAATTGATAACTGTAGGAAGCACTGATTCCAGTCTTCTAGCCATTACTTTAGCAATAATCTTAGCATCTGTATTGAGCAGTGAAATAGGCCTATATGATGTGCAATTAATAGGGGGCTTATTGGGTTTCAAAATAAGTGATATCAGCGCACTCCTAAGGGAATCTGGGAGACGGCCTTGTTGAAAAGCCTCCTTATACATAGCCAAAAGAGGTTGAATTAATTTATCTTTAAAGATCTTATAGATATCAACTGGAAGGCCGTCTGGGCCTGCAGCTTTACCGCCCCTCATATTGGCAATGGCATCGGCAATTTCTGAGACATCTAGTTCCCTTTCCAAACGTCCTTTAAAATCGACTGGTATGGAAGGAATACAAAGACTGTCCAGGAATTTAGATTGTGTTTCCAAATTTTCTGAGGATTCAGATGTATATAATATTTTATAGTAGCTGGAAAAAGTGTCATTAATTTCTCTGTTGAGCAATATCAACAGGGTCTGTTGATATTGCACCACTCTGAGTTTGAATTGCAGTAATTACCCTGTCTGCATCCAATTTCTTTATTCGCCAAGCCAATAATCTCCCAGGTTTTTCACCTTGGTCATAATAACTCTGTTTGAGTCTGATTAAACTATTTTCTGCTTTCAATGTGGACAATTCCTCATATTGGGCTTTTAGTAAAGTTAATTATTGTTTTGTCTTTGTTGAACCATCCAAAAAGGCCTCTCTTTCCAATTGTCTAATTTTGTGGTCAAGCTCACTCATTTTCAACTTGAGTTTTTGTTTTTGAACTGGTATAAGATATGATCATGCCTCTGATGAATGCCTTAAAGGCCTCCCATCTGACAGTAGCAGAGGTTTCATCTGTATTTGTTTTGAAGAAAGACTCAATTTGTGCCTCTAAAAACTGTAGGAAGTTCGAATCTGAAAGCCATCTGGGATGAAATCTCCATCTACTAGTGCCTTTAATTACCCCCTGGGCTCTATATACAAGTGAAGTAGGTGAGTGGTCTGACAGTAATATGCTGTTATAGTTACATTCTATCACAGAGGGTAGCATAGAGCTGGAAATCAAAAAATAATCAATACGTGAGTATGAATTAAATCGGGGAGAATAACAGGAGAATTCTAGTTTATCTGGGTTTAATCTCCTCCAAGGGTCACACAAGTTTAGATCATTTACATATTGTAGCAGCTTCTTCCTACTTTGTATATGAGAGGAGTCCACCCCAGATGACCGGTCCAATTTAGGATCTAGAGTACAGTTGAAATCCCCTGCTATAAGAGCCTTCCCTGGGAGAGAAGCAACTAATAAAAATAAATTTTCATAGAATTTGGGATTGTCATCGTTCGGGGCATATACATTAATCATATTTATCTTTTCATTTACCAATGTACCCTGGACAATCAGGTATCTACCCCCTATGTCACGAATTACATTGCCCACTTTAAAGGGTACTGATTTATGAATCAGGATTATGACCCCTCTGGTGTGTGATGAGTAAGAGGCTGAAAATACTTGCCCTGGCCATCTCCTTTTTATCTTAATCACTTCATCTGGCAGTAAATGGGTTTCTTGTAGATATACAACTAACGATTTGATTTGTTTAATCCTACTAAGTACTTGCTTAATTTTAACCAACTTTATCAAACCTCTAACATTCCAGGATGTAAACTTCAAATTTACATTAGAAGACATATAAAATAAAGTCAAGTATTAATATTTTCAACCAGGCTGTCCATGTAATAGAAAGGAGTGATGTAGACTGTAATATTATTCTTAACACAATTGGATTGTATGTCGTTATTCCACACATCAAAATAAAATGTACATTTATAACCCTTAAATGAAACCCCGCACTGTCTCCCCAAACGAGACGGCGTATCTTCCCTGATAACATTGAAGAGCGGGCCGGACGTCCACCGATCCTCGGGTAACGAGGAGCGGTCATGAACTGACTAACCACACAATAACCCCTCGCCCGAAATCGGCCAAAGCAATAAGCGAACAATATATACGTATTAAACATGATATACTTGACAATAATGACTATTAAAAGAGTGAACAAATGGAAGAGGAAGAAAATAACATTATAATTATTACTATTATTATTTTTATTACTACTACTACTACTACTACTACAACTACTACTACTTATTTCATATACATATATTAAACATGATATACTTGACAATACTAACTGTAGGAGCTGAATGTGTTTGGTTGAGTGTTTATGTGTGGTGTAATTCACTCAATGTATATGTGGGGTCGCTATGCTGTTACCTGGGGAGCTCAGGTGTATATAGGTGTGATTGTTCACTCTTTGTGCAGGGTTTGACCCGGAAGGGCAAACGTTTTTTTGAGCGCCGCTGCGCCGCTGTAGCGCTGTAATGCTCTAACTCATCATGCCGGTATTTTGTTTGTATGTTTTTTCTTTGTTTACATTGCACAGCAATAAACGGACTATGATGTGCAACAGCGTGAACATTTATTCAATACGGTAGAAGAGCATCAGTCAAGGCGAGGCGTGTCAACCAAGTTATTCCGGGACCCAAATACCTCAGTAACTCAGTATAAGACTGAGCTCCTATAATATTAGTCAAAAAACCTGCTCCAGTGTAACTTCGTTTGGACACCGGCACATTTGGTACGGACCAGAGGTGAGCGCAAAGACAAGTGGAGCTGCTGGAAGCGGTTTGGAACTGCGAGGAGGTTTGGAGAGCGTCTGGACGTGGGTGTCGGGACGCCGGCGGAGTTACGGGACTGAGGCTGAGCCAGCCGTGGAGCACCGGAGCACCGGATCATCTCATGGCGCCCAACGCACGGTCGGAGGTATGTGTAGCGCTACACCGGTGAATGGCCATTTAAATTGTGTGCACACATAGCCGGACATAAATCCAATGCATTGGTCGGCGAAGCCGGGGGGACAATAAACTTTGCGTCGGTTCTTTTGTTTTGCTGTGAACTCTTTATCAACTGACTATTCATTATGGAGAAGCGCGATGCTGCGTCGGACATAATTAAAACTGCCCGGACTCATGCGCAAACTGTTAATAAATCCAGTAGTGTGGCTGGTAGTGTTAAAACACAAACTCAAAAACGAGTCGTTAAACTCACTGCAAAGGCTCTTGCCAATGAATTAGACAGGTTGCAATCTGGTAGAAAAGCTAAGTTAAATAAAGCAGCCAGCATAAGAAAATCAATACAAGGTTTGATGTTAAACAATGATAAAACTGAGGTGCAAAATGCTCTTGAGGAATTGTTTGAAGTGTGTTATGAAGTAAAAAATATGCATAATCATTTGTTGGGTCTTTTGCCATGTGAGGAAAAAGAAAAACATGAAATATGGTTTAAGGAAAAATGTTGCCTATTAATGAGTGTATTGCTGACACAAAAATGTGGGTTTCATGTGATGAAGGTAATGAAAAGGGTAACGTGGTGGATGACATTAATCCTAATGACAGCATTTCAAATGTTAGTAAACGCTCAAGCCATAGGAGCCATAACAGTGCAAAATCAAGTACTGCATCCTGTGCAGCCATGAAGGCTGAGGCAGAAAAGGCAGCACTTGTTGCTCGTGCTGCAGCTTTAGGAAAAGGCATGCTTTGGAGGAACAGGAACAGCAGCTGAGAAGGAGAAGAGAGCAGCTGGATTTGGAAGCTGAAATTGCTGCTTCCACTGCTAAGCTAGCTGTATTAAATGCTTCAGAGCGGAGAAGTTCTTCTCAATCATCCAATGGCATGAATTCCTATCTGGAAAAGGAGAAAAGGAAAAATCTGGAAAAAGCTGTCAACACTTTAAACCCTGCGGCAAAGGAGTACAACCCTGAGACATGGAAATCAACACAACAACATGAATTAACAAAATGGTCACTTCCACCCAACAAAACTCTATTAAAGGATGTGCGACCCAAGGAAACTGAGCAATGGGTTCAAGCTGCTTCAGTGCATCAGTTCAGCCAAAATGAACAGCAACAAGTAAATACATCTGAAACATCACTGCATTTTCAACATCAATCAACAACAACTGCTCAACCTACACACTATCCATATGTCAGTCAAAGTCCACCTGACATACTTACCATCATGCAGAGGCAAAATGAAATAACAGCAGCTCTGGTACAGCAGCAGCATATGATGTCACTGCCCCCACGAGATATTCCCACATTTGAAGGGGACCCTCTCCAGTACAGGGCGTTCATCAAAGCCTTTGAGCAAGGAGTTGAGGAAAAGGCAGGAAAAGCAGACTGTTTGTACTATCTGGAACAGTTTACAAGAGGACAGCCACGTGAATTGGTGCGTAGCTGCCAGCACATGGCCCCTGAGCGTGGCTATGCAGTGGCAAAGGAACTCCTCCAGAAACATTTTGGAAATCAGTACAAAATAGCAAGTGCTTACATGGAAAGGGCTCTGGCCTGGCAGACAATAAAATCTGAGGACGTGAAAACACTGCAAACCTATTCCTTATTCCTGCGTGGATGCTGCAATGTAATGGAAGAGCTTCAGTACATGCAGGAACTGGATATGCCAGTAAATATAAGAGCCATTGTGTCCAAGTTGCCATTCAGAATGAGGGAGCAGTGGAGGACCATAGCTCACGACATAATGGAAACCACCAATCAGCCAGCTTGCTTCATTAATCTGGTCACATTTATCGAGCGTCGTGTCAGCATTCTTTCTGACCCTTTGTTTGGTGAGATACAGGAGTCATCTGGTGTTGCTGGGATAAAGACTGTCTCTTGGTTCAAAGCGCAACCTAGCAACAAAATGAAAGGAAATGTTGTGGCTACCACTGTAACATCTATGGAAGTGCCTGGGAAAATTAAAGAGTTTACATCAGACCTAAGAGAAGCTAAAAGGGCCGAATGCCTTTGCTGTGCTCGTGACCACTCTTTGGAGGACTGCAAACAGTTCAAGGGAAAGAAGCACAAAGAAAAAATCTTGTTTCTGAGGGGAATGGGGGTTTGTTTTGCATGTTTATGTGTAGGACACATGAGCCGTGAGTGTGAAAGCCGCTTGACATGTAAAATTTGTAGTCAAACCCACCCCACTGTGCTTCATATTAAGGGAAATCACATCATAGAAACCTATGCCTTTTTGGACCCGGGAAGTTCAGCCACATTCTGCTCAGAATATCTTATGCGAAAGCTGAATGTCCCAGGGAGAAAAACCAGCTTCCTGTTGAGCACGATGGGGCAAAAAACAGTGGTTCCAGCGTACTCATTGACTGGTTTGGAGGTATCCAATCTGGACAGCAATGACTTTCATGTTCTCCCAGAGGTTCTCACACAGACAAAAATGCCAGTCGATGTTAATAACATGGTAACAACTGAGGAACTGGCAAAATGGCCATATTTATCCAAGGTGAACATCCCAAACATTAAAGCAAATGTCGACCTGTTAATTGGAACCAACGCTCCCAGGATATTGGAGCCCTGGGAGGTCATTAACAGTAGCGGGAATGGCCCATATGCTATTAAGACGGTGCTTGGGTGGGTTGTTAATGGACCACTGAATGGAAACAGTGGTGCTTCAGAAGAGGAGCTGCCCTTGGCAATGGTGAACAGGATCTCTGTGTGTAAGCTTGAAGAAATGCTGGTCAAGCAGTATAATCATGAGTTTAATGAGAAAACCACAAAGGAGAATGAAATGTCCAGAGAAGATCTCAAGTTCCTGGAAATCATGGAGCACTCAGCAGTACTTCAGGAGGGAAGGTATTGTTTGAAATTGCCCTATAAGAACAAGGAGATTTGTCTGCCTAACAACTTTGCAGTGGCTAAGCAAAGGATTCAAGGTTTGAGGAGAAAATTTCTGAACAACAAACACTTGCACCAGGAGTATGCTGGGTACATGAACACACTCGTCAGAAAGAACTACGCAGAGCAAGTGCCTCAGGAACAGCTGCATGGTGAAAGGGGGAAGGTGTGGTATATCCCTCACCATGGTGTCCATCATCCGAGGAAAGGATCTCTCCGTGTAGTGTTCGACTGTGGAGCCACATTTCAAGGAGCATCTTTGAACAATGAATTGTTGCCAGGTCCCAACCTCACCAGCTCTTTGCTTGGAGTTCTTCTTCGTTTCAGGAATGAAGTGGTGGCATTCATGGGTGACATTCAAGCCATGTTCCATCAAGTGAAGGTTGCTGAGGAGGATAGAGATTTTCTCCGCTTTCTTTGCTGGCCAGATGGTGACATCACTCAGGACCTCAGGGAGTATCGGATGACTGTACACCTGTTTGGCGCTGTGTCATCTCCTAGCTGTGCAAGCTATGCACTTAGGAAAACTGCGGATGACAACCAGTCTGAGTTTGTGGACGATGTGGTTCTGTCTGTTAAGCAAAATTTCTACGTAGACGACTGCTTAAAGAGTGCAGCCACTGAAGAAGAAGCTATCCAAATGATAAAAGATCTTACTGCTCTGTGTCAGAAGGGGAGCTTCATTTTGGAAAAGTGGATAAGCAACAGTCGTATTATGTTGCAGGCCATCAAAGAGGAGCAAAGGGCCAAGGACCTGAAGGAGTTGGATTTGGACCAAGATATTCTGCCACTGGAAAGGGCTTTGGGTCTACAGTGGTGTGTGGAGACTGACTCTTTCAGGTTTAAGATGGAGATGAAACAACAGTCTCTCACCAGACGTGGTATGCTGTCAGTTACCAGTTCGGTGTACGATCCGTTGGGTTTCCTGGCACCAGTCACATTGCCTGCCAAGATGATGCAGCAGGAGCTCTGTAGGAGAGGCTGTGGCTGGGATGATGATCTGCCCAGGCACATCTTACCTCGTTGGAAAGGGTGGCTGGAGGACTTGAAGCAGCTGTCTGCATTCAGTGTGGGAAGGTGCATCACGCCAGTGGGGTTTGGAGAGATCAAGCATGCCCAGTTACATCACTTTGCTGATGCCAGTGAAGGAGGATACGGAACTGTAACGTACATCCGTATGTTAAATCAGGAAAATAACATCCAGGTCACCTTTCTGCTCGGCAAAGCCAGGGTGACACCACTGAAGGCTGTGACTATTCCCCGACTGGAGTTGACGGCAGCTGTCCTCGCAGTTAGAGTGGACTCGTTGTTAAAGGCAGAGCTGAATGTCCAGGTGAAGGATTCAGTCTTTTGGACTGACAGCACTTCAGTTTTGAAGTACTTTAACAACGAGGACAGACGATTTCACACGTTCGTGGCCAACAGAATCTCGACCATCAGAGAAACATCTAAACCCTCACAATGGAGGCATGTAGGTTCCAAGGATAATCCAGCTGACGATGCATCGAGGGGAATGAAGGTCTCTGATTTTCTGAACAACCACAGGTGGCTGGAAGGGCCTACTTGTCTTTGGAAGCATGAGGAGGACTGAACTGTGTTGGACGTCTCAGTGGACTCTGATGACCAAGAGGTCAGAAAGGAGGTGACGGTGAATACCATCAGTGTGTGTGACGTTTCTAGTCCTACAAACCAGCTCATTGCCTACTTTTCTGACTGGAGGAGACTAAAGACAGCTGTTGCCTGGATCCTGAGATTAAAGGTCATGTTGTTGACACAGAGTCGCAAGAGGAAGCAATTAGAAGCTTCTGTGTCTAATTGTCTGGAGAAAGGAAGTCAGGGCAGTTCATTGCAGACGGAAAGAAAGGGAGTTACATCAACGTCCATAAGTGGCAGTCTGAAGCTGGATGAGTTGCTTGGAGCAGAGGGTGCCATAATTCGCTATTGTCAGCGACAGAGGTTTGGTGAAAAGATGTCTGCTTTGTCATCTGGGAAAGTGGCAGTGAGTCGACAGAGTCCCATATACAGGCTGGATCCATGTTTGGAGGATGGATTCCTGAGAGTTGGGGGAAGATTGAGCAGAGGAGCAATGCCCGAGGAAGCCAAGCATCCGCTTATTCTTTCCAAAGACCAGCACATTTCCACGCTCATTCTCAGACATGTGCATCAGAATCTGGGGCATGGTGGACGGACTCACACACTGTCTAAGGTGAGGAGGAGGTTTTGGATAACCAACGGCAATGCAGCTGTCAGAAAAATTGTTGGTGAATGCAGCTTCTGTAGACGCTACAATGGAAGAGCAGTGGAACAAAAAATGGCCGACCTGCCAAAGGTGAGAATCCTTCCTGATCTTCCACCATTTACCAACACAGGAGTGGATTATTTTGGTCCAGTGGAGGTGAGGAGAGGAAGATCAACTTGTAAGCGATATGGCGCTATCTTTACCTGTATGGCGAGCAGGGCAGTCCATCTGGAGGTGGCTGTTTCATTGGACACGGATGCATGCATCAATGCTCTGCGGCGTTTTATCAGCAGAAGAGGGCAGGTGACAAGTCTAACATCAGACAATGGCACTAACTTCATTGGAGCAGACAGAGAGCTGAAGGAGGCGCTTACTGCTTTGAATCAGGACAGGATTCAAAGCTCTGTCACAGGTTGGAATACAGTGGAACTTTAATCCGCCAGCAGGCTCACACCATGGTGGTGTGTGGGAACGGATGATCCGCCTGGTGAGAAGAGTACTCAGTTCTGTTCTGCATCAGCAGAAGTTAGACGATGATGGACTTCATACAGTGTTCTGTGAAGTGGACGCCATTTTGAACGACCGTCCAATCACCAAGCTCTCAGAGGATGCTAATGACTTGGAACCTCTCACGCCTAATCATCTTCTTCTTTTAAGAGGGAAACCAGCTTTGCCACCTGGAGTGTTTGAACATCATGATCTGTACGTGAGAAGGCGCTGGAGACAAGTACAGTATCTCTCTGACCTTTTCTGGAAGAGATGGATTCGGGAGTATTTGCCCTTGCTCCAGGAGAGGCAGAAGTGGAATGAGAGGAAGAGGAGTTTGACAGCTGGAGATATCGTGGTGATCATGGATTCTTCAGCTCCACGTGGTTCATGGCCACTTGGCAGAGTTCTGGAAGGTTTTCCAGATAAGCAAGGGCTTGTGCGTTCTGTGAGGTTACAGACAAAGGCCAACATTATTGAAAGGCCGGTAACAAAACTCTGTTTGGTACATGGAGTGTAGATTGGTCTGTACTGTACTTTAATGTAACTGTATTAACACATGTTGCTCCTTTCATGTTGTATTTTGAATTGTTATGTCGGTCTGTCATTAACAATTAGGGGCCGGTGTGTAGGAGCTGAATGTGTTTGGTTGAGTGTTTATGTGTGGTGTAATTCACTCAATGTATATGTGGGGTCGCTATGCTGTTACCTGGGGAGCTCAGGTGTATATAGGTGTGATTGTTCACTCTTTGTGCAGGGTTTGACCCGGAAGGGCAAACGTTTTTTTGACCGCCGTTGTAGCGATGTAATGCTCTAACTCATCATGCCGGTATTTTGTTTGTATGTTTTTTCTTTGTTTACATTGCACGGCAATAAACGGACTATGATGTGCAACACCGTGAACATTTATTCAATACGGTAGAAGAGCATCAGTCAAGGCGAGGCGTGTCAACCAAGTTATTCCGGGACCCAAATACCTCAGTAACTCAGTATAAGACTGAGCTCCTATAATACTAACTATTGAATGCAAAAAATGCAGAGGAGCAGCAGCTGAAGGTGTTTTCATTTACAGGTCAAGTCCTCCCTCTGCTGGTGGAAAATGTGTATCGCCTCTTCAGAAACCTTTTTTAAACTCAATAAAAGAGGTTATGAAGTCATGTAAGAGGAATATAAAATGAAATGGTATGAAGAATAAAATGATATAGAATAAATAAAAACATAATGCATGTTGAAATGAGGCAAGATGATTGTGATAAAGTCTATTGAAGCGCTAAAGCGGTGAAGAGGTGTTCCGGGCACGTCCAACTGGTAAGAGGCCCCGGGGAAGACCCAGAACACGGTGGAGGGATTATATCTCTCTCCTGGCCTGGGAACGCCTCGGGGTCCCCCAGGAGGAGCTGGACGTTGTGGCTGGGGAGAGGGACGTCTGGAATGCCCTGCTTAGCCTGCTGCCCCCGCGACCCGGCCCCGGATAAGCGGAAGAAAATGGATGGATGGATGGATCTATTGAAGCCCCGGGAAAAGAATGGAATGAATGAAGGAAGCAGGCAGGCTCCATGCTTCTTCTTCTTCTTCTTCTTCTTTTATTTCCAGGGGACATTTCCACAGGCTGAGGCCTGCAGAGAGGCCCTCTGGTCGGGCTGCGCTGTGGGAGAGATGAAATACAAAATGTGCACTCTCATTACAGAGTGAGATAGAGATGTGATGTGTCTGGGTGCCTGAGGAGGAGGAGGGTGTGGGAATAAGAAAGAAGGACAAAAACAAATGAATAAATAAAAACAAAGGAAGAAAAAAATAAACACCTCCAGGATTTCCAGGGGGTGTTGGGGGCAGCTGAGGCCGAGATTGAGGCAGTCTGACGCTGGGAAACTCTGTTGCAATCACCGTTTGCCTAAGTGAGTCTTGAAATGCAATACAACTTTTCGCCCAGCAGAGGGCACAAACGGCCCGCATGTAAACACCTGTTTGCCTGCATGGCAGTACTTAAAATCCATAAAAGAGGTGATACAGTGGCGTGAGAGGCATATAAAGTCAAATACTATGAAGAATGAGATAATATAGAATACATGAAACTTAATACATGATGAAATGAGGCAAAGATGATTTCTCGTTTGGTCCGGACTTTAGGACTTTTCGGACCAAAGGACCAAAGGACCAAAGTTTGGTCCGACCAAAAGAGGTGGTCTCGGTCCGGACCAAACGAACCAAGGTCCGAACCTTTTGCAGTGTGAAAACAACTTTTTTATAGTTCGGACCTTCGCATCAATGACAGGACGTTTTTTTCTTCTTTTGCTCTCGAATTACGGTACTTGCGAATACCAAGCACTCTCACGTATTGCTCATTAAGCTGGTGTTGCTGGTAGCAAAAGACCAGCAAAAGTATTTGTTGCGGCGATCTGCCTGGAGGTGCAGCTGCGTGTGTGTGACAGCGGCCGTGCTGCTGCATGCGTGCTACGGTGTGTGCGTTGCTCCTGCGTTGCTCAGTGGCAAGGTAACAAAAGACCAAGGACAAACATTTAATTGTGTGCACAACGGAGCTGAGGACAGCAGCAGAAACCTTCACTGCCACAAGACTGAAATAACGCATGGGAAAAGGACTCAAACGGAGTAAAAGGTGTCTCGCTGGATTAATTTTGTGTAAGCAAGTTAAGGAAGTAACACTGACGTCAGATGCCGGCCGGCCTAACAACGCAGCGTAACCAAAACAAAATGAGCCGCGGAAGTACATAGGGAGATGACCTGTCCAGTAGAATTGTCTTGTAAAGTCTGTTCTTCTTTTTGCAGTGTGAAACCAAAACCAACCAGACCAAATGTATACTATGGGTGCGTCCCATGTCGTCTATTTCGCATCCCTGCATCCCTCACTTGCGCCGTTCACTTGCGTCTTAGTCCCGCCCACCGGGGATGCACGGAGAGACGCAAGTGAGGGAAGCGAGGAGAGGAGAAACGATTTAAGACAAATGGGACGTCCTTCCCTCCGGAGCGTCACGTGAAGCGACGTCCGTTTCTAATGACGGCGGCAGCGGATCACAGCTGGATCAGCTGTCAGTCGCTTTAACAGCTGGAGACATGCACTGATGATAATAATAATAATAATAATAATAATAATAATAATAATAATAAGTGTTTTCTCTGTTTAACAAACACCTGCACATGAATAACAACCTCCATTGTGTATTTATACTGTGAACTGTGTCCAGCTCAGGGGCACGGGGATGCCTTCATATTATTTATTTATTATTATTTGCTGCTGTATTAGGACAACTATTAGGGCCAAGTATGAAAAAAAAATACGGACCCGGGGGAGGGGGATAATACTGGTCCATGCCTCACTGGGTCCGTCCGGTGCCACACACAGACACACACACACACACACACACACACACACACTTCAAAAAGATGAATAAAGATTCCATAAACCGGGACCATGGCAGCGTAAAGACGCATCACATGAGGATGACCGTGAGGAATGAAGGCTGGGAACAATAAACCTGCTGCTGTGAAAAAAGTTTAGACGAACGTTACACTGTAACTGTCAACAAGAAGCAGAGGAGGTCTGAAAGAGAGACAGCGCTCCGTGTGAACGCGAGGAGGAGGAGCGTCAGTCGGATCACTCTGATAAAACACCTTAAACAGAGCGAGTGATGGAGAAGAAGAGACATCCCGCAGGTAGAAAGGAATGAAATGTGGTGATGTCGTAACATCACCTCATGTTATCTGTTTTTAATCATGCCATGGTGGCTGGGTCCCTCTCCCCTGGGTTCCTATTTATTTATGTATTTATTTATTTCGTATATTGCCCTAATACGCCGTCGTAGTAGACGATCCTGGTGATACATTAATTATTTAATATACCAGAACATGATTGTGTCCGCTGAACACCGGCCAATATTTTATTAGGTTAGATGATGAAGGTAAAATGTAAATTATGTCACTCAGTAATGATCAGCCTCGCGTGGTACTGATGAAAATGAAAGACAATGTAAAAGTGTTTCTTGCTCTCAGACTCTCTACTGTTTTTTTTTTTTTTTTTTTACTTTAATAATATCCATAATAAATCTGTACGGTGGAAAAAGCAGATCACGAAAAGGAAAAAAAGGAAAAAGGAAAATAACTTCTAGAGCGATGTTTCTCTTAATTTATTATAAATGTAGAAATATGTTTGTGGTGTTTTTGTTGTTCAGAGTCACAATAAAACAGATTTTAATTACATGGTGAATCATATAAATAAAATATAAAACTTGTGGTGACACACTTTAGTTTAATCTGTGATCTGTCTTCACTCCGGTATCAAACTACAGCGATGTTGCGATGTATAACATCAGTCCGATCAGCTGCTGCGTCTATTCAACGAGTCAGGGGGCGGGGCCACCGCTAAAAGACTTCCGCATAGGATTCTCTCGTGTATCCTCGCTTGTGCCTCCTCCGATATGCCTCCTCTATCCTCTATCCTCTATCCTCCGATCACAAATAAGGGCTTTGGGACGGTCTTAAAGATGGCGCCCGCGAAAGAACTTCCGGTTCAAGCGAGGATAGAGGATAGAGGAGGCGAAACTTAAGGGCTTTGGGATGCAGCAAATGTAACAGAACACGGACCTTGGTCAGGTGTGAAAGCACCCTTAAGCTTGTGTGTGAACCACAGACCTTATTTCAGGCATCTTACCAAAAACCCATTCAAATTCCTCAAAGTATTACGTTATTTGGATAATAACAGGTACATCTTCAGTTATATAGCAGATTAGAATATTTTATGGAACAGAAAATGCAATCATTTATGGAAAACTGATCCTTTATTTTTGCATTTTGTTCATTACTTTCTTCAAATTTTTGTGAAGCACTTTGCATTGTGTTAAGCATTTTAAGTGACTAAATAATATAATTGTTCTTTTCTGACATGTAAGTTAGTTTAACCACTACACCACCATGTAGCCTTCATTTGGTTCAGTGGAGCTCAAATATTTACTGCTATTTCACATACAGGCCGCTAGGGGCGCTAATCGCACGGGTGGTAAAGTTGCGTACAGCACACGAAAGAAGAATAATCCTTCTCGTTGTGAAGTGAACGTCAACTTGTGTGCTCTGCTATTCTTTATCACAGGTTAGTAAATTGGTCATAAATTGAGTGCAAATGACAGACTTTAAGAGTATAAAATGTTCCCATGACATAGTTTGCGCATGTTGGTAAAAATGAAGCAGTGTCATAAGAGATTGTTGTTGTTATTAGAGATTTGCGTGTGTATGCTAACTCGCTAACGCTAGCGGACCTGTATAGAGTGGAGAATTAGGAGAAAAAAGTTACCCAAGAACCAGTGAGCTTCTGTAATCACTTTTACACTTGATTTAACATGCACGTATGAAACGGTTTTCATTTATTATGACATACTGTTTTAAATTAATGTTAATAGGTATAGCTGGGTTTATTGCCAACAACCAGAAATGCTGCTGTAATATGGTGTTCAATTCATATTGGTTGGAAGTGAATGTTAGAGAGAGATGAGTCATTTATAGAACACTGTTATTGAAGTTTTGCTGTAATTTTATGAAAGCTGTGTTCCAGAGTAAACTGTAAATGTCTTTCATAATATTTCATACAAAGTAACAGAGTATTACTGGTGCATCAGAGATTAAGCCATTTGATGTTATCACATTTCATAAAGTTGTAGTATTGCATTTAAAACTGTTGTTTAAGACTGTTAAAAAAAGACAGTTGTTACATTTCATGGATACCGTGAAAAAGACAATAAGTTAAAATACCAAATTTATATTTTTGGTTTGTGAATGTTATTTAAAAGTGAACATGGTTACAATAATTCTGCAATATGAGATTGTAAAAAGGTTAAATAAGCCTAACTGAATGATTTGTTTATTGATGAATGTTAAGTGACCGTTATGATTCTAGCTTAGTGATGCTACGTCCATGTTTTGAAACCTGAAGTATGATTTTGAAAAGAAGAGTCAGCATGGGAATAATCACTGCCAAGAACAGTTTAATTAGATTGTGTGTGGTTCATTCATTCATTCATTTAATCTTTTTTTTATTAACGTGTGAGTAATGGTAAAAGTCTATTAATGTAAAAAAAAAAAAAAACGTGTCTGTATGATTTCAATCAATGGTTGAATGAATCCAATAGGACATGAGATGTTTATGTTAAACTGGAGTTGTTTTCCAAAGATTAGACAGTGATTGTGCTGATGAATACTGGGGTGATGATGATGACTTTATTCATTTTTATTAAGAAAGAGTATTTTTGCCACTGTGCTTGGACTCAATTTTGCGGGGATCCATTGCGTTTTGCTATGTTCATATATCACACCAACCTGACGCCAACACTCAAACATTCCCTGAACCAGCGAGGCTTCAAGCGTCATCAATGATGTCACTCACCCTTAAAGAAACCAGCCTCGATACGCGCTTCATAAAAGACTTCCTGGATTTCTTGACACACGCTCCGAAGCCTCGGCACACTCAGTCATATCACTACTTTTCTTGTCTTTTAGGCTCACTTACTGCTGTGCTGTTTTGTGGATTTCTGTTGTACACTTTTGTTTTTTTCTGCCTTGCTTTGTTATTTTATGTGTTGTTCTGTGTTTATTCAGTTTGGTTAGCCCAGGGGTAGGCAACCTGCGGCTCTGGAGGCTATGACAAAAAAAA